>NW_024644837.1:0-272 GCF_008729295.1 Plectropomus leopardus
ACTTCTTTCTCTAGTGTCTAGATCAGAGATATCACACATACTGGCTGTTCCCTTGGCCATGGAAAAAACATACTGGAATTCCTACTTTAGATGTTCACCTTTACAATGAAGGGTTTCCCAGAAAGGACCAAAACAATATAAAGGTCAGCAGCAGTATTTGCTGATTAATCATAAAAATAGATTTATTATCAGACTTTTACTGGAAATTCCCATTAAGAGTTATTACAAGCACAGGATCTCTTTTACAATGTATGTGTGTGCTTTCAATTTAT
>NW_024644838.1:0-255 GCF_008729295.1 Plectropomus leopardus
CCCCAAAATTAGGCTCTCGATGAGCAGAAGGAGCAGCTCCAGACTTTTTACTTCATGACATTACAAGTCTGAGACTTCTTTCTCTAGTGTCTAGATCAGAGATATCACACATACTGGCTGACCCCTTGGCCATGGAAAAAACATACTGGAATTCCTACTTTAGATGTTCACCTTTACAATGAAGGGTTTCCCAGAAAGGACCAAAACAAAATAAAGGTCAGCAACAGTATTTGCTGATTAATCATAAAAATAGAT
>NW_024644839.1:0-242 GCF_008729295.1 Plectropomus leopardus
AATATAATAAAGTTCATTTGGGTTTAAGGGATAACAAACATTCTGTTGGTCCCCAAAATTAGTCTCTCGATGAGCAGAAGGAGCAGCTCCAGACTTTATACTTCATGACATTACAAGTCTGAGACTTCTTTCTCTAGTGTCTAGATCAGAGATATCACACATACTGGCTGATCCCTTGGCCATGGAAAAAACATGCTGGAATTCCTACTTTAGATGTTCACCTTTACAATGAAGGGTTTCCC
>NW_024644840.1:0-203 GCF_008729295.1 Plectropomus leopardus
TATGCTGTTTTTTGGGTATGTTTTCCTGTAAACAAACACTCGTGCTGCGTCTCGTTTTTCCTCCGTGTGTTCAAATTTCCGGGAAAAACATGGACGCTGGAGGCGTCATCCAATCGGGACACAGGAGCCTTCACAGCCCTCGCTGATTGGCTCAGAGGACGGAACAACGTGGTTTCTCTGGCCAATCAATGCGCAGGAATTGA
>NW_024644841.1:0-407 GCF_008729295.1 Plectropomus leopardus
TCGCCTGCCAAGTATTTTATCATATCATAATCCTAAGAAGTTTGATTGACTACCTTTTAATTGTACTTTTAATTTGAATACTTAATTACATTTAATATAAAAATTACTTTTGATACTTAAGTACAGTAACCAAAGTCATGCTCTGGTGACATCTTACTTAATTATAAAAATCTAGAATATTTTTATAAGATACTTTTTTTGGGACTTTTTTATAAAATGAAACATTTTATGGCATGCTATACTTTTTTTATTTTGATATTTTTTTGTGATATGCTTTACTATAACAATTTTTAGAAAATTTTAGTGACATGCTATATTAGGAAAACTGTACTGTGATGTTTTCTTTTTGTTGTTTTTTGACATGCTATGCTGTGAAAATGTTTAAAAACCTTTCATGACAGAGCTAG
>NW_024644842.1:0-624 GCF_008729295.1 Plectropomus leopardus
CAAAGGGCACATGTAAACACACATGTAAACACAAGCAGCACTTACCTCGTTGAAGTGACGCTTCTGGCAGCAGAACAAAAAAACTTCAGCTACTGGCTGAAGTTTAGACGACAAACAGCAGCTGGAAGCTCCAGACAGAATCCCAAAAAGCCTCGAAGCAAAGAAACAGGGTCCGACTGTCCGCAGGCGAGCTAGCATGTACAGCGCAACGGAAGCAGCAGCAGTGGTAACAGAAAATGTAGGAAATATCTTCAAAAAGGAGCTCAGGAGCAGCTTTTCAATATACATCCAAGTCATTGCTGGGTAAAACTGTGAAAGTTCAAACCGCCCGCTAAATCGAAATGGTGCGTCGGAAATAATCTAGAGCAAACGGAACAGCCTGTTGCGTGCGTGTGTTGGATGTGTTCAGTGCTGACACTGCCGGCTGGACGCTGTATTGCACCTTTGTGGAACTAAATAGACTCTGGCCTGTCCAGAAGAAAATGCTTTTTGGTGTAAGATACATACATTATAATAATAAGAAGAAGAATAAGAAGAAGAAGAATCGTCGTCATCATCATCATCATCATCATCATCATCATTATTATTATTATTAGTAGTAGTAGTAGTAGTATTATCATTAGT
>NW_024644843.1:0-259 GCF_008729295.1 Plectropomus leopardus
CAAAGGGCACATGTAAACACACATGTAAACACAAGCAGCACTTACCTTGTTGAAGTGACGCTTCTGGCAGCAGAACAAAAAAACTTCAGCTACTGGCCTGAAGTTCGCCTCTCTGACTGATAGACGACTAACAGCAGCAGGAAGCTCCAGACAGAATCCCAAAACGCCTCGAAGCAAAGACACAGGGTCCGACTGTCCGCAGGCGAGCTAGCATGTAAAGCGCAACGGAAGCAGCAGCAGTGGTAACAGAAAATGTAGG
>NW_024644844.1:0-214 GCF_008729295.1 Plectropomus leopardus
GGTGTCCTAATCACTTGGCCTGGCCACAGGTGTATAAAATCAAGCACTCAGGCATGCAGACTGTGAAACAAGACATTTGTGAAAGAATGGGCCACTCTCAGGAGCTCAGTGAATTCCAGCGTGGAACTGTCATAGGATGCCACCTGTGCAACAAATCCAGTCGTGAAATTTCCTCGCTCCTAAATATTCCACAGTCAACTGTCAGCTCTATTAT
>NW_024644845.1:0-363 GCF_008729295.1 Plectropomus leopardus
TTTTCATGTGTTCAATTTTTGGGTATAGATCACATTGTACATTCAAAGAACATTTGTTAGAAATACACGCATGCCTACATAAATGATGTACTGTAACAAAAACAATTATTTTTGCTATTCATTGGCACACAGTTCAGTTTCACCCTTTGAAACCTGGGCCTTTTCTTGTGCTGCTTTCAGATGCCTTTCACAAACATTTAACCCTTTGAACCTTGAGCAATTTCTTGTGAGTGCTTTCAAAAACATAGGCAAAAGGCATTGAGCCACTTGGTAAATTTTTTTTTCACAAATTACGGGAAATTATTTCTATATATAAATTATTATTTAAAAAGCTAGGACAGAATGTTTAGGGAAAAACAAAAA
>NW_024644846.1:0-217 GCF_008729295.1 Plectropomus leopardus
TGGCAATTTTTCAACATGCTAAAACATGATGTTTTGGGCTGATTTTTGCCATTGTTTCCACTTTGTATACTATAACACGTCTCTACAGGCTATACTAAATGGTTTTCATCCATTTTTTGGAAATCTCAAAATTTGTGATTTTTCGCCACATACTATACTATGCGGTTTTTGGTCATTTTTCCAACATGTTATATTATGACATTTCTTTGCCTCTTTT
>NW_024644847.1:0-3816 GCF_008729295.1 Plectropomus leopardus
GCAATATGTTCTTTATTGTGTATTATAAGGTATTTCATTTATTGTTTTATTCATTTATTAGCATTTATTAAACATTTGAGCAACAACATACAGGAAATTAAAACAGCAAAAGTGACGTTTAAATAAACAAAATGAACAGATGAACTAAAACAATAAAATATGACTATTAGAACAAACTAATGATGTTTTTCATTTTTTTCAACATTTTAAAGAAAATACACACGATGCAAGAAAAGAACGGCAATATTTTTACGTTTTAAAATTTAAGTTTATATTTTAGCAGAATTACTTAGTTTCCTGTAGCCGTTAAATATTTATGTTTAACTGGAGTTCTTATTTAATAAATGTTATATAAGCGAGAATGAGTCATTTTTCAGGTACAGGTAAGTTTTCATTTCAGGCTCTTTTCTGCTACCGTAATAACTGGTCACAGCCATCAGTGGGCACAAATTGGCACATTTATCTCGTAATGCCACGGTGATACAAACCGCTATTCCACTAAAACACGATGTTGGAGGTTTAAATAAGAATAACCACAGAAAATGTGCATTGAAAGCGATTTTTTCTACCTTATTATTAGGTAAAAAAGACGCACATTTTTAACCTTTCACATCTATTCTGAGTATTACGATAAATCCTTCCGCGCCCCATTGCTTCACTCTGAGCGCTGATTGGACCGCTGCCGTCACGTGGCCAGGAAACAGCGGAAGAAGAGGACTCCGCAGCAGAAAAGAAAGGTGAGGAAATAAACAAAAATAAAAACGATTCATTTAAAACGAGAAATCCCGCAAATATACTTAATTAATGGTTACCGTTTTGCAGCGTGAGGTGTTAGCTAACGGACCTGCCGTTAGGGCGCAGCTCAGACGGCCGGTTTTCCGGCAGGAAGCCGTTAAAATGATCGTGTTTTTAGTTCCGATCTGTGTGACAGCGTCCATGTCCGCGAGCGAAAGTGAAAATATAAAAACACGACAAAAGACACATTTTCCGACATTAAAGAGCGCGCGGGAGATATTTTAACCTGTAACTCTGCTGTGTGTTTGTGTATGTTTGAGCTAATGTTAGCTGACTTCATGTTTCACCTCGTTATAAAGATAATTACACCCGTTTGATGCGGTGTGTCGATTAACCGCAGCGGCGGGTTTAGTCGCATAAAATGTCATTAAATCATTTTAATAATCTGCTGAATCATCGTCGCGCTTCGGTGAATTGTGTCTCTAAAAACGGGAGTTTCCCACCGACGGTCGCGACGTCACCGGCGGGCTGCGCGGTGACGTCGCGACCCGAAATTAACTTTAAATATTTTTTTATTTCATTTATTTTATTTTGCTCTCAGCCTCTTTATTATCACTATTTTTCTGCTTTTAGACGTTAACTAAACGATCCAAAAAAAGTCAAAAACAAACTAAAATCTTTATAGTGATGTTATTAACAATAATAATATAAAAACAATGTATGTACAATAAAAAGGAACAAAATAATTAATATAATGCTAACAAATCCTAATTAAATCCTAATCCTAATTAAAAGATCCTAATTAAATTAGATCCTAATTAAAATCAAACATGTAAAATAAATATCTGTAACTCATTTCAAATGATTAAATAAATACATAAAGCACAAAATGAATACTAAATATTTAAGATAAATGAATAAAAAATACCTTAAATAAATTCATATGTGTAAATTAGATAAATATAACTCAAAATGTAATCATTCATGTGAAATATATAAATAATACAAAAAATAAGATCACGTGTAAAATAAATAAATATGCAGCAAATGAAATAGCAAATAAATAAAATGTCATTAAGTTATTTTAAAAATCTGATGGATCATTGTCACGTCAGAGTTTTCCACCTTCGGACCATGATGTCAGCGAAAGGCTGCGTAGTGACGCAGTGAAAGTAAATAAACTTCATTTTTAGAACAGATTTTCTTATTTGATGTTACGTTTTGATACTCAGTGATTTCAGCTGCAGTCACAAAGTTTTTAAGTTTAACCTCCAGACTTCCAGGTCGTCTCTCGGTTTCTCTGTCGTTGTTTGATCGGCTGTTTCTGTTTTTCAGGATAACTTGCAGCCGTCAGGATGCAGAGCACCACCAACTACCTGTGGCTCATTTCAGACCTGCTGGGTCAGGGAGCGACGGCCAACGTTTACCGCGGCAGACACAAGGTACCAACGCCACACCTGACTCACCTGAGCTGCTGCAGGACGGCTCTCAGCCAATCACTGATCAGTGTATCCGTCTTTATATTATGGGTTTCATGACTCTTTTCTGCAGTTACAAGGTTGGAAAGCTTTCTACCAGTACTGAAAAAATAACAAAAAACATGAAAAAATCTCTAAAGTCTCGTTTTTCTAGTAATCAACTAGAACACATTTAAAAAAAAAAAACATTTATTTTGATTTATTATTTTAAATACTTTTTCTGTTGTTGTCCAGCAGTCGATATTCAGAACAGACGTTTTTTTCAGTGTTTTCTTTAAACGTGTTTGGATCTTTATTCAGAGTATTTTGGGATCGTTTCCGTTGATTTTATTGTAAAGAAATCCATGAAACACAACAGTGTGTTTGCTTCCTGTCCGGCTCACGTGGCCGGACGAGTTTTCACCGAAAGAGACGTACCTGCTTTGTTTAGGGGCCACTTTTGCAACATGACAGGAGGCCAGGGGCCCGTCACAGCAACTCCGTACGAGTTTCTGGATTTCAGGACGTTTCTGAGATTTTAGGACATTTATAGGATTTTGGGACATTTGTAAAATTTTAGAATGTTTCTGGGATTTAAGGGTATTTGTAGGATTTTGGGGCGTTTCTATGATTTCAGTACATTTCTGGGATTTTTGGACATATCTAGGGTTTTGGGACATTTCTCACAGTTCAGGACTTTTCTATAATTTTAGGACATTTCTAGGATTGGAGCACATATCTTGCATTTTAGGATGTTTCTCTGAGTTTAGAATTTCTTTGGGATTTTAGGACATTTCTAGGATTTTGGGTTGTTTCTAGTATTGTAGCACGTCGTAGCATTTTAGGACATTAGGGTCTTAGCTGTGTCCTCTGTCGGGGGTGTGTGTGATCCTCCACTGGCACTTTTTTTAAAAAACAAGCTCTGTTGTGATGCTGTTTTATGCACTCTGACACCTTACGTATACTAAAAGTAGAAAAACTGTTCCCAGTGTGAATCACTTTATTTTTATTGTGAATTAGAAAATATTTGGGGGTCCATAAATAGCGAATAATTGTTGCAGAGAGCGACGTGAACGCCTCTCAGGCGTCACGCTGAGGAATCAGCAGCTTCTTTGTCTCATCTGCAGTCAAGCTTTCACACTTCATCGCATCAGCTCATCAATAAGTCAACAGATATTTGGGTGCTAATTTCCTGTAAAAACTTCCTCAGAGGAAACGCGTCGTTCCTCCCTCAGAGCTCAAACCCGCTCGATGTCGGGGGTCACGGGCTGGAGGATGGAGAAGTTGGACGGGAGGAAGCAGAATTATCTGAGTGGAAAAACACAGATTGTGTTTACATACGGAGCGAAAAGATTCTGCGTAGGAAGAACCGTGTTTCTGCTTTTTACTTCCAAAAACTCCGATTTTCATGTTAAAGAGTTTCAGAGTTTAAAAAACGCTTCAGGCTGTAAAAGTGCACCGAGGGGGAATTTCCCAAAACGTCAGTGTGAATCTTCAGAGTGTGAGGATCAGTCTGGACCTGATCCTCTGTTTGAATTTGGGATCTCGTGTGTCACTAAAAGTCGACGCCTCGGGTCTGTGAGTTCAGCTCAGGGTGCGGCGCGTCTGTCAGAGCGTCATGTGT
>NW_024644848.1:0-589 GCF_008729295.1 Plectropomus leopardus
CCTATGAACTTGGTGCATGACAGTTAAAATGAATCGTCTTAACTTACTTTGACTTACCTTATCTCACCTATAAACCAGAAACCCATGTCACGAACTAGTGAAACTTCTGCTAAACCAGTAAAACCTCTGATAAACCATTTAAATGTTTGATAAACCATTACATTCTTTTAAAGTGAATAGTAAAATAAACCAGTAGACCATACAATTAACTACGGAAATGTCTTATACACCAATAAAATATCTGATACTAGTAAACCATACAATAAACCATAAAAAGAGCTTGTAAACCTGGCATATTAAAGTTAATAAAAAAAGACAAAAAGAGAATCACATACATTTACTCTGACTTACCTTTTCTTACCTGTAAATCAGAAAGCCACATACTTAAGCAAAAGTCAAGAAAAAGGAGAAAAAGAATCACATAGTTTTACTTTGACTTACTTTTTCTTACTTAAAAACCAGAAAGCTGAATTTTTAAAGTGAAACATTTGTTTAAACCAGTAAAACTACAATACACCAATAAAACACATTAAAAACCTGCCGTGTGACACTTTGAAAAATGATGCAATAACCTTACCTTTAAACCAGT
>NW_024644849.1:0-321 GCF_008729295.1 Plectropomus leopardus
TAATAATTAAGTTACAGTATTACAGTAACTTCAGAAAATTCAGAGATGGGAAAAAAAACTATTGTTTTAAATATTTCAAAAAAGAAAAAGAACACTAATTCTGTGACAATGGGACACAATTTGGAGGATAAACTAAAGGCCACTCTTTTTTTCTCCACTGGTTGTTTGGCTTTAAGTTGAATTTAGAAAAATGAGGTAATGTTAGACATGGAGATGAAAAACCTGGTTTTCTGTTCAAACTGTGTAAATGTCAGATCAAACCCAAGACTCAAAGCTTGGGCAATAACATAATAATTAATATGTTATTGCCCAAGTAATGAT
>NW_024644850.1:0-455 GCF_008729295.1 Plectropomus leopardus
ACAAAATCAATAATGATATTCAATCCATTGGGTAAAAAAATAGATGCTTAAATGAAAAGCAAGAACTTTTTGTTTTGCGTGTGTCTGTGTGTGTTATGTCTACTGTATATAAATAACAAAAAACAAATTTAAAGTAAGGCGTGCAGGAGAAATTAAGAGTAAACACATCTCTCTCTCCCTCCCTGTGTGTCCTTGTGTGTCCTTGTGGGTCTGTCTGGGCGTGGCCTCCCATTCCTGCTGGGTACCTGCTCCACCTGCAAGTCATCATCCTGCCTGCACCTGGATCTCATCCACCAATCAGCCCTGCAGTATATCAAGCCTGATTCAACACTTCACTCTTTCCCAGACTGTTCAGTTTGTTCCCACGTTAGTCTTGTTTCCTACTTTGCTTCCTTGTTGTGTGATCTGTTCCTAAGTGAAGTATTTCCTTCTGCCTCTCAAAATCCAGCCAGTAC
>NW_024644851.1:0-296 GCF_008729295.1 Plectropomus leopardus
TATGTTAGAGAATTCTTACATTTTTAACCACATTTTCAACATCGTTTGTTCATTTATTTATTATTTTTTTATTTTTTGGCCTTTTTTTGTCTTTATGAATCTCTTTGTAATCGCTTATCTCTTCGATTTTTCTGTTATGTCTTATAATCATTTTATGTCACTTTGAGCTCATTTCATCCCATCCCTCATCGTTTTGTGTTTCTATGAAGTCCTACTACATCTCTTTTAGTTGTTTTCCCAATTCTTTTTGTAATTTTGTGTCTCTTTTTGGTTGTTTTTCCCTTTATGTAGTAATC
>NW_024644852.1:0-727 GCF_008729295.1 Plectropomus leopardus
ATGGTGAAAAAAGTCAAAATTTGACCGCTCCTAAAAATGGCTAAAAATGATATAGAATAGCTTGTAGAGACGCGTAATAGCATGCAAAGTGGAAATAATGGTCAAAAAAGGCCAAAAAAGTCATAATTTAGCATGTCCAAAAAATGGCGACAAAGGCAATAGTATAGTATGGCGAAAAATTCAAAATTTGGCCGCTCCTGAAAATGGCTAAAAATGATATAGAATAGCTTGTAGAGACGCATAATAGTATACAAAGTGAAAATAAAGTCCAAAAAAGCCCAAAAACTTGATAATTTAGCATGTACCAAAAATGGCGAAAAAAAGGCAATAGTATAGTATGGTGAAAAAAGTCAAAATTTGACCCCTCCTAAAAATGGCTGAAAACCACTTAGAATAGCTTGTAGAAGCGCGTTATAGCATACAAAGTGGAAATAATGTTCAAAAAAGGCCAACAACGTCATGAGTTAGCATGTCCAAAAAATGGCGAAAAAAAGGCAATACTATAGTATGGCAAAAAAAGTCAAAATTTGACCCCTCCTGAAAATGGCTAAAAATGATATAGAATAGCTTGTAGAGACGCGTAATAGCATGCAAAGTGGAAATAAAGGTCAAAAAAAGGCCCAAAACCTGATAATTTAGCATGTCCCAAAAATGGCGAAAAAAAGGCAATAGTATAGTATGGCAAAAAGAAGTCCAAATTTGACCCCTCCTAAAAATTGCTGAAAAC
>NW_024644853.1:0-252 GCF_008729295.1 Plectropomus leopardus
TTTCCCTAGTTTTTTAAAATAATTTTCTAAATCTACATATTTCTTTGAATTTGTGGAACTTTTCTTAGCAAGTCGCTCAATACCTTTTTTTCTGTTTTTTTCCCTGTTTATTCTTTTTTTTTTCCAAAAGAATTCGCACCAATTTGCTCAGGGTTCAAAGGTTTAAATACTTGCGAAAGGTGCCTGAAAGCAGCACAAAAAGAAGTGATGTCGATCCAGGTTTCAAAGGGTTAACAGGTACCAAACTCTTCC
>NW_024644854.1:0-459 GCF_008729295.1 Plectropomus leopardus
ATCAACACCCCGCGGGGGCGGGGTCTGCACAAGGGTGCGCTCGTTTTCATGCATCGTTTGTGGAGGATAATCAGGATTGAGAAGCAGTGATGAAATTTGATTCAACCACACACAGTAAATTGTCCCTCGGGAGGATGGGATTTGGCATTGCAGCAGCACAAAATTAGACAAGATATTTGAAAGTAGATAGGTTTAAAAAAAAAATTAAATTAAAAAGTACAAAGAAAGAAAGAAAGAAAGAAGGAAGTTTTAAAAAAAAAAAAACACGTTTTCATGAATGGAGACCAGTCTGTACATATGAAATGTGCAGGCATAAAAAAATTACATATTCCTGGTATGACTCACCAAAGACAAATAGGCTACCTGCAGCAGGCTGTATTGTTATTATACAGTTATGTGAAAAAAGATGATGATAATAATAATAGTGCATACTTTTAAACGACCTAATATGAACCAATA
>NW_024644855.1:0-243 GCF_008729295.1 Plectropomus leopardus
AGGGCCTCAACCCCTGATGATTTTTTCCCGGAGTTTATTGCGCCTTCCGTGGATTTATTGGACATTCTGGTCAAAGGTGCACTCACTTTGGCTCATGCAGTGAAGCGCCGGAGGAGAGGGAGACACGCCGGTGCGCTTGTGCGTCTCCGTAAGCGCGGACGTCGCACACCTTTACCTGGGATGTTTCTCTCCAACATGCGCTCACTGGGAAATAAACTGGACGAACTTCAGCTACTGTTGGGG
>NW_024644856.1:0-435 GCF_008729295.1 Plectropomus leopardus
AAAAAATCCCTGTGTGACTATGTTTATTTTCATTTAGTTTCATTAAAAAAATAATAATTAAAAAAAAGGTTGGCAGGCCATGCAGCACCCTATCACAGGCCAAATCTGGGCTGAGGGAAATAGCTGAAAACTGGGCTATGTTTAGTTTGTCTGAATTTGACCAAGTTTATGCCAAAATGGATGTCTGTTTGGCATAGCAGAAACCCCTCATACAGGCTTAAAAATCAGATCACTTTGCCGCAACCCAGCAAACACTAAGATGATCACTGACTTTTGTTTGAACGTTCAATCAAGTTGTCGCGTTATAGTTAAAAAATAGCTTAAAATCAGCGTCTTATGCTTTTTAATTCTCAACCTACTCTCGACTTTTGTAAGACGTCAGCTAAGTCATCTTTTGAGCAACATTTTGCTAGGTGGGTATTTATGATACAATAC
>NW_024644857.1:0-420 GCF_008729295.1 Plectropomus leopardus
GAAAAAACTGACCAAAAAGTCGATATTTGGAGCATTTTAAGCCAAAGTACAGTTTTGCAAAAAAAGTCATACTATAGCACAGGGAAAATGGTCAAAAAAAGTCATGGCTCCAAATGTTAAAATAAGTCATAGTACAGCATGTTGAGGCCGTTTATAGTATAACCCAGTGAAAAAACTGACCAAAAAGTCGATATTTGGAGCATTTTAAGCCAAAGTACAGTTTTGCAAAAAAAGTCATACTATAGCACAGGGAAAATGGTCAAAAAAGTCACGGCTCCAAATGTTGAAATAAGTCATAGTACAGCATGTTGAGGCTGTTTATAGTATAACGCAGTGAAAAAACTGACCAAAAAGTCAATATTTTGAGCATTTTAAGCCAAAGTACAGTTTTGCAAAAAAAAGTCATACTATAGCACAGGG
>NW_024644858.1:0-6915 GCF_008729295.1 Plectropomus leopardus
TAACATGCCTTAGAGTCAAGAATGCCTTGCGACCCGGTGAGGCTTTGGCGACCCCTGGTGAAGGTGGGGACGCCCAGGTTGGGAACCAGTGATTTAAAGTAAATTCTGACTGGTACAAAATCTCTCTGGTTTGGTTTTTATGGTTAAAAATCAAAACTGATTTTAGCTTATTTTTGCACAAAAACTGGACTAATAAAATCTAGTCATTTTTATAAGATAAATCATAAAATAATAATTAATAAAAAGCAGTTCGACTGTCGAATGAGTCGAAACTGTTTGTAGATAAGACTGTAAGATACAGATCATCTTATACATTTCAAATTCTTTCTGTATTTCAAAATAAACTTAAAACATGTAAACATTGTGTTTCTGATTTATGTGAATTTATTTGATTTATGACATTTATTGGACAAAAAAATGATTTATATTAAACAAATACAACAGATTAAAACGTAATAAAGAAATTAATCAAAATAAAAGCTTAGCCCCGCCCACCACAGTTCAAACCGCATGACCGGATATTTTGGTCCCGCCCACATTGACTGACAGGTCCTTCAACTGAAAAATACAAAACTATGTCACTTATTTAAAACAGACTGCAGATTTTAACAAAAACATTTGAATTTTCACAACACAAAATTTAGATTTTCACAATTAGAGTTCTGTTAAGTACAAAATATAGAAAACAAATTAAGACAGGTGTGTTCATGGAGACTTTAAAAAATATGACGGAAACAAATATAAAGCAGCACATCGGATTTCACACAGAAAAAACATCTTTACATGAAATAAAACACTGTTATAAAAACATGTGACTTTGTTCCAGCTGGTCACATGAGGAGGAGGAGCAGGAGCAGGAGGAGTATTTTCATTATTTGAACAGTAAAACATGTGGCTTGGGTGTGACTGCGTGTTATTTTTTAAAAAATGTTTTTTTACCCTCACTGTAGCTACAAATGTTTTTCATTGAGCCTTGTCAATTTAAAAAAAAAATCTTCTTTACTTTTAAAAGTTAAACAAAATTGTTTAAAAAATGAAAACGTTTTCTTTAAAAATCGCCAACATTTTTTTTTTTAAGAAAAAAGGCTTTTTTTAAAAAAAATCTGCAGAGAATAAATACAAAATAGCCATTTTAAGTTGTATACCCCTCCTCTAAAGCTAAAATAAAAAACATAGGTCCCTCCACAGTGATTAAAAAATATTTTACATGCCTCCCCCTTTTTACACCTCTCATAAATAACAAACAGTCCCTCAGCCAGACTTGTTGTGAAGTTAAAAAACAGCTTCAGGGTGTTTCCAGGTGCATTCAAGAGCAGCAGGTTACAGTACAGTTCGTTTAAACAACTCAGACACACCCACTGCTAACATGCTAACTCTGACAATGCTAACGTCCTAACAATGCTAACATGCAATAGTTAGCGCATACAGTGTTTCTGAGTTTAACTTGTTAGCATGCTAACGTCAGCTTATTAGCAATAAACACAAAGAAAAGCTGACATTGTAAATTTTGCCAATAATACCTCTGTACTTAATTAAACTACTACTGTACGTAATTAAACTTCGGATTATCTGAATTTGAAATGAATTTTTTTTAGTTTGAAACTGGGATAAAAACAGTAAACAAACAGAGTGATGCAGTCCATAGGTGTGCACCAGGTGTCTAAACGCACACACACACACACACACACACACACACACACACACACACACACACACAAACTTGCGGCTCATGTGTACAGTACTGTGGTCCCCTCTCTGTAGCACAAATGTGTACAGCACCACATACACAGTGTGGTGCCCTCTATTGGTGCTCCTTCATCAGCTTCAGGATGAACGGAAACATCTCCTTTGGTGCGTCCAGACCCCAAATAAAATCTAGGTGATCCCAGTGTTCAATGTGCCGATGGAAGACCAGGTTAGACACCTGCAGACAGACAGAGACGGAGAGACAGGAGGACAAACACACAGAGAAAGACAGGTTCATTAAAACTATTAATACAGACATTACTTCCTTGACTATTCTTTATATTGACAATGTTTTCATGACTTACTTCCTTACTTAGGATTTTAGAATATTTCAAAGATTTTAGGACATTTGTAGAAGTTCAGGACATCTGTAGGATTATAGGATATTTCTGGTGTTGTGGTTGTTTTTATGATTTCTAGGATTTGGGATGTTTCCAGAACTTCAGAACAATTCTAGGATTTTAGTACATTTTTAGGATTTCAAGACATTTCTAATATTTTAGGATGTTGCTAGGCTTTTAGGACATTTCTCATATTTTAGGCTTAGGGTCTTATCTAGGACCTCTGTCGGGGGTGTGGGGGATCCTCCACAGGCTCTTTTTTTATCATCAAGCTCTATTTTGATGCTGTTTTATACACTCTGGCACCTTAAGGAGACTAAAAGTACAAAAACAATTCAGTGTCAATCGCTTTATTTTTTAGGTAAATTAGAGAATGGTTGGGGGGCCACCAGGAGCCAGATTCAGTATCACTGTCCTAAGATTTATCTCATGAACCAATCAGAAGCCTCCATTTTGAGTCTTGTTGCAGTTCCTCTGATGTCCACCAGGTGCTGCTGTGATCAATCTGACTTCCTGCTGTCACCTGTTACCTCACTGGATCACCTGACTCACCTGAGTGAGGAGGACGGCCACATCTTTGGGGTCCGCCAGCGTATCATGTCCCCCCGAAAACAGAGCGGTGGGAACCTTCATGTCCAGGACGCGGTACTCAGGGGGAGTAGACTGCAGACGGGACACATGGAGGACAGGTGGACAGACAGGTGAGTCAAACCACAGAGACTGCACTGAGAGGGACAGTTTGCACCTCAGGTAGAGTCTCACCTGGTTGTAATGTTTCATGTTTCCTGCAGCTCCAAAGTCAAACGCCATCAACTTCCCTTTATGAACTGCCTGAAAACAGTCAAACGTTCAGAGACCTGGGACAGGGATCCTCACATTACAGAAAGACAGGCGTGTGTGTGGGTTACCTGGGACCAGTGGAGCATGTTCTGGACAGACGTCCCAGCAGGACAGTGTTCTGTGTAGACTGGAGTCCGAGTCTGGAAACAAACAATCACAGGAAGCAGACGCTCTTTCATAAAGATCTGGACTTCAGCTGGTTCTATATTTACTGATAATGATTTCAGTGACATGTGGTCAAAAGCTCCAGAAGCTGATCAGAGGACCTGGAGGGGAGATTATTTAAATGAAAAAATATTTTCTTTTTTTAAAACCTCAAAAAACATGGTAAGATATTTATATTTATTATTAAACATATTACATAACATATGCATATATTACATAAAAACTACTATTATTAAAACCCCAAAGTAGCATTATTAGCACACAGATACTGTATTATTAAAAATGAATAGGACTTATTGTGTTAATCATGATGCGATTAAGGTCCAAACAGACCCTGTTATGTTTATTTATATTTTTATTGTGTTAATCAGGTGCTGCTATTTTGTCCCTTTGATGCACCCTTACTTGTAGTCCTGCTGCTGCAGACTTACAATAGCGACATCAGTGAAATTTTCAATGGCACTTAAAACTAACCTCTAAAAATATAATTGTAGAATGAACTGTCGTGTCTATTTCTGTAAAATAATGTAAAACACCAAAACAAAAAAAAATTCAAAAAGGAATAAAATAATAAAATATTAGGATACTAAGTGTCATTAATAGTCTTACAAGTATGAAATTTGGCAAAAAGACAAATGGGAAAGTAGTAAAATAAGATTTTGGGTCTTGCTGTCTTTCTGTTTCAAAATATCGGCCACAACATCCTCAAAAAGACAAAAAATGACTGCTTGACATTCTCACCAAAACTTGTTATTTTTTATCACTTTATGGCAAATATTACTCATTCATTTGTATTATGAAAACTTCCCAAATTTATAAGCTTCAATTTGAGCCCAAGTTTACCTTCTTATTTTGAAAATCACTCCTGCTTTTGCCTAAATTTGTCACTAAACCTCAAATGAGAGAAAATTTAATTTTCAGTCACTATTCTTCCAGATAGTTTTCTTTCCAGCGATGTGAAATATTTGCGTTTGGACTCTCTGAGAAGAAATGCTTTAATTTTTAATACAGACTTCAAAACTGTTTGCAAAAGAATGGAACTTTAAATGTGAAAAAAAATCAAGATTAAAAAAATCAATTGATCTTTAATCTTAAAAATGAATAAAAATACTTACAGATATTATTAATCAAAATCCAGATAATAATATAATAGTTATTTTAATATATCAGTATTTTTCAGATTATTGTGTTTTAGTTTTAGATTAAGAAATAAATTGAATGTTTCATATAAATATGTAAAACAAGTTAGTATTTTAGTGATATGACGTTAAAATAAAAATACAGATAAGTTTGTCATAGTTCATATTTAAAACAAAGAGTTTTGGGTACGAACCATGTTGAGGTTTTCTCGGTCGAAGCCGCAGAGGACGAAGAACAAGTTTCCACACAGCTCGTTGAACAGCTCCTTCGCACACACGTGTTCCGAAAACCACTCGATCATGTGACTCTGAGGCAGGAAGTCCCGCCTACCAAACAACTTCTGATGGACATGCAAGAAAACAACCAACAACCAAGTTAATTGACTGGAAACTGATAGACTCGTTAGCAGGTGATGTGACTTGAACACCTAAGCAGATAATGCAGTAACTCGTTAAGTTGTCATGTGAAAACTCATTAACAGGTCACATGATTTGAACTCGTTAGATAACTTTTTAGATAACTTGTTAATGGCTCGTTAGGACTCCTCACCCAGACGAGGAACTCAGGCAGGATGGTCAGTTTGGTCATGGCGCTGGTAGTGAAGGCGGCGGTTGCCACGGGAGCCAAACCGAAGAACATCTTGATCTTACTGGCGAGGTCCGGCAGCGTGGAGAAGGCCATGAATGCTGGGAAATCAGACAGGTGTTAGAGTGATGTCATCGCAAACACGAGTGAGTATTGTGTCATTAACGAGGTCATTTCGTGATGTCACCGATGGTCGTCCCCTGGGAGTGTCCTACGTAGAAGATCTGGTCCTGACCCGTCACCTTCAAGACGAAGTCCACAACCGCAGGGAGGTCCTTCAACGCCATCTCATCATGACTGCACGCACACAGGTAAAGTCAGACATGTGAGGTGAGGTCACACAAGTTAGCTCGGATAGGTGACGCCAGACAGGTGAGGTCAGTCAGATGATGTGAGGTCAGACAGGTGAGGTCAGTCAGATGATGTGAGGTCAGACAGGTGAGGTCAGTCAGATGATGTGAGGTCAGACAGGTGAGGTCAGTCAGATGATGTGAGGTCAGACGGTGAGGTCAGTCAGATGATGTGAGGTCAGACAGGTGAGGTCAGTCCAGATGATGTGAGGTCAGACAGGTGAGGTCAGTCAGATGATGTGAGGTCAGACCAGGTGAGGTCAGTCAGATGATGTGAGGTCAGAAAGGTGAGGTCGGTCGGTTGTTTGTACCTGAACCTCCAGAAGTCGTCCTGGTCAGGTGTGAGCGTGCGATGTTTCCTGGACCAGGTGTTTCCGCGGCTGTTTCCAATCCAGACGTCGTAGCCGGCGTCTGCGAGCACGTAGCCCAGACTAGAGTTGGGCAGGTTGGTGATCCAGTTACTGCCGGCTGCCAGGAGGCCGTGCTGCAGGAAGACGGCAGGACGGGGACCTGCAAGGACAGGACGGTGGAGAAGAGTGATGTGCATGAATACCTGACATAGTGAGGACCACCTGTTTTAGCCAACAGAGTGAGGACAGTTTTAGAAAGTGAAGTGTGTGTGTGTGTGTGTGTGTGTGTGTGTGTGAGACCTTCAGTGTGTTTGCGTCCCTGTGGGATCCTGTTGACAGTCAGGATGTAGCCATCCTCTGTCAGCACCTCGTGTTCCTCTGCAGGGTAACCCCAGTACCTGATGATCTCCGACTGAACACACACACACACGCAGTACATATTTATATCATTGCACTCGTGTTATTTCACTCTCACTTCCTACGTTTCTCCATCAGTTTTGTAATCAGACCAAAAAAAGGGAAGCAACTCCTGTGGGCTAAAAATACCCTGAGTGTTGACTGACAGGACATGTGATTGATTCTCAGCTCAGCTTTTAATTTGAAAAGCCTCACCTTTTGACACATTATTTTGTATTAATAATGTGAATCTGTGAAGATAAAAGGTCAATATTTACCTTTCAGACGTACTGCAGCAGAAGTATAAAGTACATGGAAATGCAGTAAAGTAAAAGCACCTCAAAATTACACTCTACGTCCTGTGTATGTGTGTGTGTACGTGTGTGTACTCACAATGTTCATGTGCACTTCAGGGTCCAAACTTGACTGCGGTTTAAAGGAGCGCTGCTGGACGGCAGAGAGGACGGACGGTCCGGCCTGGACGAGGACGGAGAGGACCAACACACACACCCCAACACACAGCATCGTGTGTCTGACACACGCGCACACACACACACCCACACACACACAAACGCACACACACAAACACACACACACACACGATCGACAGATTAAGTTTGGTTTCAGAGGGAAGAAGCAGTGTGTGACAGAGAGGGGCTCCCCTGAGTCTGCAGTCAGATCCTCTTTTAAAAACCTAATCATTGATTATTTGTGTTCTCAGAGCTGCGCACAGTTTCACTGCAGAACACGACCGACGATGTTTTCTGCATCTAAAGGTTCTCCTCTTGAATTCGGCTCAGCTCTGATCCAAACTGCTCACTGTGATACAACAAAACCTGAGCTTTTTATGTCGTGTGCTGTGTGTTTGTTCGTGTGGAGTCAGCAGGTGAGACGGAGGTTAAAGGGCTAGTTTTCTGCACAGAGGATCGGCTGTTTACTCTCTGATAGTTTGAATAGAGCTTAAAATCTGAGATAATTTTAATGGACTTCGGTTCAGAGGAG
>NW_024644859.1:0-359 GCF_008729295.1 Plectropomus leopardus
CTATACTTCACTACATTTGTCATTATAATCACTACACTTCCCCCTAGACTACAGGGGAAAGTCGTCAGAAGTTTATACTGTATTATAGCCTGCTGAGAAAAACTGCCCAGAGAGTCAAAATTTTGAGCTTTTTAACACAAACTACTATTTTGCAAAAACAGTCAGACTGTAGCACAGGGAAAATGGTCAAAAAAATCATGGCTCCAAATGTTAAAATAAATCATAGTACAGCATGTTGAGGCCATTTATAGTATAGCCCAGTGAAAAAACGGTCCAAAAAGTCAATATTTTGAGCGTTTTAAGCCAAAGTATAGTTTTGCAAAAAAGTCATACTATAGCTCAGGGAAAATGGTCAAAAA
>NW_024644860.1:0-400 GCF_008729295.1 Plectropomus leopardus
AATGGTCAAAAAAGTCATGGCTCCAAATGATAAAATAAGTCATAGTATAGTGTGTTGAGGCCATTTATAGTGTAGCCTGATGAAAAAACTGTCCAAAAAGTCAATATTTTGAGCGTTTTAAGGCAAAGTACAGTTTTGCAAAAAAAGTCATACTATAGCTCAGGGAAAATGGTCAAAAAAGTCATGGCTCCATATGTTAAAATAAGTCATAGTACAGCGTGTTGAGGCCGTTTATAGTATAGCCTGATGAAAAAACTGTCCAAAAAGTCAATATTTTGAGCGTTTTAAGGCAAAGTACAGTTTTGCAAAAAGTCATACTATAGCTCAGGGAAAATGGTCAAAAAAGTCATGGCTCCAAATGTTAAAATAAGTCATAGTACAGCGTGTTGAGGCCGTTTAT
>NW_024644861.1:0-219 GCF_008729295.1 Plectropomus leopardus
TAAGTGTTTTTAGCCAACGTATAGTATGGCAAAAAATCCATACTATACATCAGGGAAAAATGGTCAAAAAAGTCATCACTCAGAATACTTTAAAAAGTCATAGTACAACATGTTCAGGTCTTTTTTAGTATAGCCTGATGAAAAAACGGTCCAAAAAGTCAAGATTTTGAGTGTTTTGAGCCAAAGTACAGTATGGGAAAAAAATCCATACTATAGCTC
>NW_024644862.1:0-431 GCF_008729295.1 Plectropomus leopardus
TCCAAAAAGTCAAGATTTTAAACGTTTTAAGCCAAATTACAGTATGGCAAAAAAAGCCATACTATAGCTCAGGAAAAATTGTCAAAAAAGTGATCACTCCAAATGTTAAAATAAGTCATAGTACAGCATGTTGAGGCAGTTTATAGTATAGCTAGCTGAAAAAACGGCCCAAAAACTCAAGATTTTGAGCATTTTGAGCCAAATTACAGTATGGGAAAAAAAGCCATACTATAGCTCAGGAAAAAACTCTGAAAAAAGTGATAACTCCAAATGTTAAAACAGGTCATAGTACAGCATGTTGAGGCAGTTTATAGTATAGCTAGTTGAAAAAACGGTCCAAAAAGTCAATATTTTAAACGTTTCAAGCGAAATTACAGTATGGCAAAAAAAAGCCATACTATAGCTCAGGAAAAATGGTCAAAAAAATGATC
>NW_024644863.1:0-560 GCF_008729295.1 Plectropomus leopardus
CTGTCGTCCATGAACCTTCTGGAGTCTCTAAATATATTTATTTATTTGGGCCAATTTATTTATTTATTCATAGTACAGCATGTTGAGGCAGTTTATAGTATAGCTAGCTGAAAAAAACGGTCCAAAAAGTCAATATTTTAAACGTTTTAAGCCAAATTACAGTATGGGAAAAAAGCCATACTATAGCTCAGGAAAAATGGTCAAAAAAGTGATAACACCAAATGTTAAAATAAGTCATAGTACAGCATCTTGAGGCAGTTTATAGTATAGCTACCTGAAAAAACGGTCCAAAAAGTCAATATTTTAAACATTTTAAGCCAAATTACAGTATGGCAAAAAAAGCCATACTATAGCTCAGGAAAAATGGTCAAAAAAGTGATCACTCCAAATGTTAAAATAAGACATAGTACAGCATGTTGAGGCAGTTTATAGTATAGCTAGCTGAAAAAAACAGTCCAAAAAGTCAAGATTTTAAACGTTTTAAGCCAAATAACAGTATGGCAAAAAAAAGCCATACTATAGCTCAGGAAAAATGGTCAAAAAAGTGATCACTCCAAATG
>NW_024644864.1:0-572 GCF_008729295.1 Plectropomus leopardus
ATAGTGTAATCTCTTGAAAAAATGTTCTAAAAAGTCAATATTTTGAGTGTTTTAGGCCAAAGTTTAGTATGGAGAAAAACACCATACCATAGCTCAGTGAAAAATTCTCAAAAAAGTGATCTTTCTAAACGCTGAAAAAAGTCATAGAACAGCATATTTGGGCTGTTTATAGTGTAATCTCTTGAAAAAACGGTCTAAAAAGTCAATATTTTGAGTGTTTGAGGCCAAAGTTTAGTATGGAGAAAAACGCCATACTATAGCTCAGGGAGAATTGGTCAAAAAAGTGATCTCTCCAAATATTGAAAAAAGTCAAAGAACTGCATGTTGAGGCTGTTAATAGTATAGCCTGTTGAAAAAACAGTCTAAAAAGTGAATATTTTGAGTGTTTTAGGCCAAAGTTTAGTATAGAAAAAAACGCCATACTATAGCTCAGGGAAAAATTCTCAAAAAAGTGATCTCTCCAAATACTGAAAAAAGTCAAATAACTGCATGTTGAGGCTGTTAATAGTATAGCCTGTTGAAAAAACAGTCTAAAAAGTGAATATTTTGAGTGTTTTAGGCCAAAGTTTAGT
>NW_024644865.1:0-564 GCF_008729295.1 Plectropomus leopardus
AGTATAACCTGATGAAAACCTGGTCCAAAAAGTCAATATTTTGAGCGTTTTAAGCCAAAGTGTAGTATGGCGAAAGAAAGCCATACTATAGCTCAGGGAAAATGGTTCACAAAGTCATCACTCCAAATGTTAAAAAAAGGCATAGTACAGCATCTTGGGAGCGTGGGATTCAATTTTTTATTGAAGTTTTTGCAGGCATGGTACATAGCACACATTGTTTCAGTACAGAGAAATAATTTACCAAAACATATCATTGAGGCACACTCCACATGGCAAGCCCATTGAAAATAAACAGAAGGGGCTGTAAACACTGAATCAATGACACAGAAAACCATTTTAAAATGTTACAGAAATGTTGCACCATTACAGAAACCCATTCAGAGAGCAACCAGTATTTCAGTTTGGATTATTTTCCAGCTTTAAGTGCCCCAAAACATATCCCATGAGGTCTCCCCCCTCCCCAGCACATACATTCATAAGACAGATAGCTCAGGGAAAATGGTCAAAAAAGTCATCACTCCAGATGTTAAAAACAGTCATTGTACAGCATGTTGAGGCAGTTTA
>NW_024644866.1:0-372 GCF_008729295.1 Plectropomus leopardus
ATCTGTTGAAAAAATGGTCTAAAAAGTCAATATTTTGAGCATTTCAGGCCAAAGTTTAGTATGGAGAAAAACTCCATACTATAGCTCAGGGAAAAAAGGTCAAAAAAGTGATCTTTCGAAACGCTGAAAAAAGTCACAGAACAGCATGTTTGGGCATTTTATAGAGTAATTTGTTGAAAAAAAAGGTCTAAAAAGACAATATTTTGAGTGTTTGAGGCCAAAGTTTAGTATGGACAAAAACGCCATGTTATAGGCCAGGGAAAAAAGGTCAAAAAAGTGATCTCCCCAAATACTGAAAAAAGTCATTGAACACCATGTTCAGGCTGTTTACAGCAGAGCCTGTTGAAAAGACAGTCGAAAAAGTCAATATTT
>NW_024644867.1:0-259 GCF_008729295.1 Plectropomus leopardus
TAGTTGAAATAAACGGTCAAAAAATCAATATTTTTAGTGTTTTACGCCAAATTACAATATGGCTGAAAAAAGTACTATAGCTCAGGAAAAATTGTCAAAAAAGTCATCTCTCCAAATGATAAAATAAGTCATAGTACAGCAAGTTGAGGCAGTTAATTGTATATCTAGTTGAAATAAATGGTCAAAAAAGTTAATATTTTTAGTGTTTCACGCCAAATTACAATATGGAAAAAGAAGCTATACTATAACTCAGGAAAAA
>NW_024644868.1:0-389 GCF_008729295.1 Plectropomus leopardus
AATATGGTATGGCGAAAAAAGCCATACTATAGCCCAGGGAAAAATGGTCAAAAAAGTGATCGCTCCAAATGGTGAAAAAAGCCACAGAACAGCATACTGAAGCTGTTTATAGTATAGCCTGGTGGAAAAACTGTCAAAAAAGTCAATATTTTGAGCGTTTTAGGCCAAAGTAAAGTATGGCGACAAACGCCATACTATAGCCCAGGGAAAAATGGTCAAAATAGTGATCACTTCAAATGGTGAAAAAAGCCATAGAACAGCATATTGAGGCTGTTTATAGTATACCTTAATGAAAACACCTGTGAAAAACATCAATATTTTGAGGGTTTTAGGCAAAAATATAGTATGGCGAAAAAAGCCATACTATAGCCCAGGGAAAAATGGTCAAA
>NW_024644869.1:0-5017 GCF_008729295.1 Plectropomus leopardus
CCCTGTTCATACCTCCAGGTACACCTGCAGCGCCCAGAAACACACACTCACTCACTGTATCCTCATCATGGTGCCTAATTAATTTTGCCGTTTGATAAACAGAGCGGCGCAAGGAGGAGCTGTGCAAATGCTCTGTACGCAGCTCTGCAATAAAATACATAAATCAATATATGGAAGAACAGTTTCACTATATGAACAAAATGCCCGTGCATGAGGTGATCGGGTGGGCGGGGCTTAAGACTTCAGACACGCCGTGGCTTCATGCATCATGTTTTCAGGTCGCCTGTCCGTCCCATTTTTGTGAAATCGATATCTCAGAAACTCAGACTTGATGAACTGATTTTTGGAGGTCAAAGGTCACTGTGACCTTGCATCTATCTCATTGTCATAAACACCGTATCCCAAGACCGCCTTGAGAGAATTTCCTAAAATTTGGCAAAAATGTCGACTTGTAGAGGAACTGATTATAATTTGGTGGTCAAAAGTCACACTTCTCGTTTTTTCTCGTTCTCATGAATGCAGTGTCTCAAAAAGCCCTTAAGGGAGTTTCTTTAAATTTGGCACAATTGTCAACTTGGACTCAACGATATATTGGTCAGATTTTAAAGGTTGAAGGTGACTCTGACCTCACAAAACATGTTTTTGGCCACAACTCAATAATTCAAATGTTAATTTTGACAAAATTTCACCATTACTCAGTGGCGTCTCATCTCAGGAAAACTGCTTATACCAGCTTTAAATAGACTTTGTTATTTTTGGTGTTTTTAAAATCTGAAACCGTGTTTTTGGTGCCTCAGGTCCAGGACCCTTCCCTGGACTGTTGGACATGTGGGGGGGCGGTGGAGGGCTGGTGGAGTACCGTGCGGCCCTGCTGGCGTCACGTGGTTATGTTTCTATGGCGCTGGAGTACATCAGGCCCACTGAGCTTGAGTCACTGGGAATGAACTATTTTGAGGTCAGTGTTGGTTTTTAACTCAAAGGGACTGTTTTTCACAGTTAATGCGCTTTTCATTCTTCATTTTTTGATAATTTTGGCTGTGTTCATAACAAAAGAAAGGACTAAAAGGAAAGTAAATGCAGACAGGACACAATTTATTAAGAGAATAAATCCCTCCCCAAACGAAAACTACAAGAAAAAAAAATAACTGGAGGAATGTCCACTTCAACAATATTCTGTCGTTCAACTCAAATCACCGTTCATCGAAAAAATAGAACATCGGAAACAGCAAAGATTTTGGGAAAAAGGGGAGTAAACATATAAACGTTTAGGGCCTGTTTGTCTCATTTTAGTCTCTTTCCTCCTTCCTGTTGTGATAACTGTGTGTGTGTTGATGCGTGTGTCCTAAATGTAGTCCAGATTGTGTATTTGAGTGTAATCAGTGAATTTGCAGCTCAGCTCCTACAATAAGTCTAAAATACACTGTGGAAACTAAATAGTTACATTCAGACTGTTCAGGTCCAAAAATGCTCCATTGAAACCCATTCAAACTGACATTTTTGATCCCACAGCCATCAGAGCAGAAAAACAGGACTTGTATTATTTCTGGGTGTCATTCTGGGCTTTTGACTCTGAATTTGTCATTTTGACTATTTTCCACCTGATGAGGTCATTTTGACCATATTTGGCATATGGAGGAAATACATGCTATTTCCACTAGGTGACCTGTCACAGTCAATGTAGCTGCTGATCACTGACATATCCCAGACTGTCAGCAGCTACACTCACACACTGACATATCCCAGACTGTCAGCAGCTACACTCACACACTGACATATCCCAGACTGTCAGCAGCTACACTCACACACTGAGGAGGAGGAGACTGGAGATTTTTAAAAAATATTTATGATTAGGACTTTTGTTGCTCAAAAAATTAAATCACTAAAACTATTACATCATAGTTATGTATATTTTTTTTAAGCTTGATTTTAAAAAGCACGTTTTGTGTGCAGAGTGTCATGAGTGTGTGTGTGATATTAAAGTGGGCCTTAACGGTTAAAAAAAGAGAAAAAATCAAACTCACCAGGGGATTCACTTAATAGTTTTGCTTTGTATCCAAAGGCCTCCACACACACACACACACACACGGAGTGTGCCGAGGATGTGAGTATACACACACACACACACACACACACACACACACACACACACACACACACACAGACGCTGGTTGTGGATCAGCCTGCAGTCGGTCCATCAAACTCGATTTCGGGCTTTCTTTCTTCCGTCTCTCTCCTGTTTCCTCGTCTGCAAACAGAAATCTGAATCCTTCCCCAAACAATTCTCTTGTTCTCAGAGGCCACGCCCCTTCACCTGTGTGCAGCAGCACACCTGAGCAGAACGAGCGGGGCGGCAACAACAGAGAGCAGCAGGAGAGAGAGAGACATCTAAAACACTTGACAGTTTTTATTTCTTTATATTTCTTTGTGTGTGTGTGTGTGTGTGTGTGTGTGTGTCTTATTATTTACTTTAGAACAAAACAAACGAACTAATCCTTACGTATCTTTCTCCCCTCACCTTTGTTTCAAGCTTCTGTACATTTATTTGGGAAATTACAGTTGAGGAATGTTACTAAGTACATTTACACAAGTACTGTATATTAGTACAAATTTTAGATACTTGTACTGTAATATACTTATTACTCCACTGCATCTATCTGAACGCTTTAGTTACTTTACAAATAAAGATTTTTGCATAAAAAAGAAACAAGAGTTAAGAAAAAATTATACTCTCTGATAAATATTTTCTTTTCTTTCATTTGTTTGAAATAATTTTGAAGTTTTAATTTTATAACTTTTATTTCCTATCTTTGTCTAATGTTTTAAAATAATTTTTAATAATTTAGAATTTTTGATTGTTTATCTTTTTTTAAAAATAATTTTTACTTTTTCTGATCTGAATTTTAATTTGAATTTCCTGCCGTCCCCTCCTGCACAGACTGCGTTTAATATCATCAGGGACCATCCTCAAGTGCACCCGGACAGAGTTGGGATTTTCGGCCTTTCTCTCGGCTCGATCGTGACCGTCGCATTGGCGGCTGAGAGCAGCATCATCGAGGCGAGTAACGCATCAGAAATATTTTGGAGTTTCTTCTCTTTTACTTTGAAAGTGTGGCTGCTGGCCCAGATACAGAATGTGTGTGTCGTGTTTCGCTGCAGCCTCGTTGTTGTGTTTGTGTCAGCGGTAACCACCTTTACCCACGCGGAAAAACGCTGAAAGAACTCCATCACGCCATGTTCATCAGGTACTCAGCATCAGAGAAACTTTATTGATCCCAGAGAGGAAATTCTGGTTCATTATAGTCGCTCAGATGTCAGCAGAGAGAATTATAACAAGTAGAAATAAGCACTAACACCAGTGTATAAGAGCATAAAATATAAAATACAGTAAGAGAAAACAACTGGCACAGGATGTACATATTTAAATATACATATTTTTTAAAAGTATGTAAATATGCTCAGTATGTGAGCGTAAAAATATAAATGTAAAATACCAAAATATACAAAATATACAGCGTGTAACATGTTAAATGGTCACATTTAAGAATTCTGGACATTTGTGTGAGGAGTGTTGTGGTTGAAATATAAATATTGCATGAAATATTGCAGTGAAGACAGGGACATAAAGACTTATTGCACTTTAAAAACCATATTGCACATTTGAAGTAATAATGAAAAATGATGGAGTGTGACTGTAACTGTAGGTGAGTGTGTGTCAGTCTTCACGCTCTGAGGGAGGAGCTGCGAAGATTCAGGTTATGATATAAATGAAGCACAATAAATGATGTAAACAGTAACTTGTGATGGCAGGGACGCTCACAAGTTACGCGTGGACGAGAACAACTGTGAGATCTGGCGATACATGGGTCTGCCCGTCAACGCCGACCTCTCACAGACGGTGGACGTAAGCACATTTTGCACTAATAACAAATTTTATTAAAATCTCACACACAACAGACCCATTTCTAATTTCGAATGTGTAAAAAAAATCATATTTTACTGGGCTTAAAATACCTCGTGCACGTGCTAAACTACTACTCTAAACTACTGAAGACCACTAAAATATTCAATTGTGAAGTTAAATTAAGTATTGTAATAAAGTTAAATCAAGTATTGTAACAATAACGTTATATCAAATACTCTTATGACAAAGCTTCATAAAGTACATTTATAATAAAATAAATATAGTACTGTTATAATGTTTAAGTATTTTTATAATAAAGTAAAATCCAGTATTGTAACTATGAATTTACCTCAAGTACTGTTATAATAAAGGAAAATAATGTACATTTATATTAAAGTACAATCAAGTACTGCTGTTACAAGGCTAAAAAAGGGTTCATTTATATTAAAGTAAAAACAACTACTCTTAAAATAAAGCTAAATAAGGTACATTTATATTAAAGTACTGTAATGATAAAGTTAAAGTATTTTCATAAAAAAGTTAAATAAAGTACTGTTATAATGAAGTAAATGAGCATGAGTTAAAGTATCTTTAGAATAAAGTTAAAGTACTGCTATAAAGTTAAAGGGTTTTTATAATAATGTTAAAGTACTGCTATAAAGTTAAAGGGTTTTTATAATAACGTTAAAGTACTATAATGATTAAATTAAATACTGTACTGTAATAATATCGTTAAAGTATTGTCTTATAAAAGTTATTATTTTATAGTGAAGTTAAATAAAGCACTGTTATAAAGTTAGTGTTTTTAGAGTAAGGTTAAATTAAGTACTATAATGATTAAATTAAATAGTGTACTGCAATAATATAGTTTTAATATTGTTAAATAAAAAAGTTAAAATATTTTCATGATAAAATTCAATACAATACTTTTATAACGAAGTTAAATAAGCTACTTCCATAATACTTTTAACGTGTTTTTCTAATAAAGTTGGAAAAAGCACACAGTTATGATCAAGTTAAATCAAGCATTGTTAAAATAAAGGTAAATTAAGTACTTTCATACTAAAGTTAAAGAATGGATTTTATAATAAACAATTAAAAATAAAAACTAAAATT
>NW_024644870.1:0-215 GCF_008729295.1 Plectropomus leopardus
ATCTCTCCAAATACTGAAAAAAGTCATAGAACAGCATGTTTGGGCTGTGTATAGTATAGCCTATTGGAAAAATGGTCTAAAAAGTCAATATTTTGAGTGTTTTAGGCCAAAGTTTAGTATGGAGAAAAACGCCATACTATACCTCAGGGAAAAATGTTCAAAAATGTTATCTTTCGAAACGCTGAAAAAAGTCAAACAACAGTATGTTCAGGCTG
>NW_024644871.1:0-276 GCF_008729295.1 Plectropomus leopardus
AGCCTGTTGAAAAAATGGTCTAAAAAGTCAATATTTTGAGCGTTTGAGGCCAAAGTTTAGTGTGGAGAAAAAACGCCATACTATAGCTCAGGGAAAAAGGGTAAAAAAAGTGATCTTTCGAAACGCTGAAAAAAAGTCACGGAACAGCATGTTTGGACATTTTATAGTGTAATCTGTTGAAAAAAAGGTCTAAAAAGTCAATATTTTGAGTGTTTTGGGCCAAAGTTTCGTATAGAGAAAAACGCCATACTATAGCTCAGGAAAAAATGGTCAAAA
>NW_024644872.1:0-374 GCF_008729295.1 Plectropomus leopardus
AAAATGGTCAAAAAAGTAATTCTTTGAAACGCTGAAAAAAGTCATAGAACAGCATGTTGAGGCTGTTTATAGCATAGCCTGTTGAAAAAAATGGTCTAAAAAGTCAATATTTTGAGTGTTTCAGGCCAAAGTTCAGTATAGAGATAACCGCCATACTATAGCTCAGGGAAAAATTCTCAAAAAAGTGATCTTTCGAAACGCTGAATAAAGTCATAGAACAGCATGTTCGGGGTGTTTATGGTGTAATCTGTTGAAAAAATCATCTAAAAAGTCAATATTTTGAGCATTTTAAGCCAAAGTTTAGTATGGAGAAAAACGCCATACTACACCTCAGGGAAAAAAGGTCAAAAAAGTCATTCTTCAAAATGCTGAAA
>NW_024644873.1:0-216 GCF_008729295.1 Plectropomus leopardus
ATTAAGCCATGCAAGTCTAAGTACACACGGCCGGTACAGTGAAACTGCGACTGGCTCATTAAATCAGTTATGGTTCCTTTGATCGCTCCAACGTTACTTGGATAACTGTGGCAATTCTAGAGCTAATACATGCCAACGAGCGCTGACCTCCGGGGATGCGTGCATTTATCAGACCAAAAACCCATGCGGGGTCGCCCCTCGGGGTGCCCCGGCCGC
>NW_024644874.1:0-481 GCF_008729295.1 Plectropomus leopardus
TTGGAAACTGACCGCATCCAGCCGGTGCGTAACGAAACCGAAACGGCAAAGACTCGGGCGCCCCGGCTCCTCTGCCAGTCAGAGGCGGGGCGGCCCCAGATCACCCACCCCCCCGCGTGCGCGTGCGCTGCGGAGAGGCTCCCCGCCCCACCCCGCTCGCCTCGCCAGAGGGCTACCTGGTTGATCCTGCCCGTAGCATATGCTTGTCTCAAAGATTAAGCCATGCAAGTCTAAGTACACACGGCCGGTACAGTGAAACTGCGAATGGCTCATTAAATCAGTTATGGTTCCTTTGATCGCTCCAACGTTACTTGGATAACTGTGGCAATTCTAGAGCTAATACATGCCAACGAGCGCTGACCTCCGGGGATGCGTGCAGTTATCAGACCTAAAACCCATGCGGGGTCGCCCCTCGGGGTGCCCCGGCCGCTTTTGTGACTCTAGATAACCTCGAGCCGATCGCTGGCCCTCGTGGCGGCGA
>NW_024644875.1:0-270 GCF_008729295.1 Plectropomus leopardus
GCAGAGACCCGGGTTTCCGCTCTTGATGTTGAGAAACTGACCGACAACGTAGAGCAGGGACAGTGACTCTACTTCACAAGGACAAAGACAAGACAGACTGGAAGGACTGGAGACCTATCGCTCTTTTAAACTTGGACTGTAGACTTTTTCGTAAACTTTTAGCATCACGTGAAGGGACAAACGTATCAATGGGGTGGCAGTCCCGGGGAGTGGGGGACTTGTCACCAAATGTATTTTACATACGGACGACGTAAACATTTTATGCACTAT
>NW_024644876.1:0-395 GCF_008729295.1 Plectropomus leopardus
TAGACTTGCATGGCTTAATCTTTGAGACAAGCATATGCTACTGGCAGGGTCAACCAGGTAGCCCTCTGGCGGGGCGAGCGGGGTGGGGCGGGGAGCCTCTCCGCAGCGCACGCGCACGCGCGGGGGGGGGTGGTCTGGGGCCGCCCCGTCTCTGACTGGCAGAGGAGCCGGGGCGGCCGAGTCTTTGCCGCTTCGGTTTCGTTACGCACCGGCTGGATGCGGTCAGTTTCCAAGAGAGAATTCGTGCTTCCCGGATCTCCGTCGCGCAGGCGAAGGACAAGGCGGCGGAGACGGGCGTAGGACAACTGGGACAGACGGGCCGTCTCGGTCTCGCTTAGCGCGCGAGGGCGTAACACCCCCTCCGCACTCCTGCCGTGCCGGCCCCATCCCAAGCG
>NW_024644877.1:0-412 GCF_008729295.1 Plectropomus leopardus
GGCCAAAGTTTAGTATGGAGAAAAACACCATACTATAGCTCAGGGAAAAAAGGTCAAAAAAGTGATCTTTCGAAACGCTGAAAAAAGTTACAGAACAGCATGTTTGGGCATTTTATAGAGTAATTTGTTGAAAAAAAGGTCTAAAAAGTCAATATTTTGAGTGTTTCGGGCCAAAGTTTAGTATGGAGAAAAACGCCATACTATAGCTCAGGGAAAAATGTTCAAAAAAGCGATCTCTCCAGATACTAAAAAAAGTTATTGAACAGCATGTTCAGGCTGTTCATAGTATAGCCTGTTGAAAAAATGGTCTAAAAAGTCAATATTTTGAGTGTTTTAGGCCAAAGTTTAGTATGGACAAAAACGTGATATTATAGGTCAGGGAAAAATGGTCAAAAAGTAATCTCTCCAAATA
>NW_024644878.1:0-404 GCF_008729295.1 Plectropomus leopardus
TAGACTTGCATGGCTTAATCTTTGAGACAAGCATATGCTACTGGCAGGATCAACCAGGTAGCCCTCTGGCGAGGCGAGCGGGGTGGGGCGGGGGGCCTCTCCGCAGCGCACGCGCACGCGCGGGGGTGGGTGATCTGGGGCCGCCCCGTCTCTGACTGGCAGAGGAGCCGGGGCGGCCGAGTCTTGGCCGTTTCGGTTTCGTTACGCACCGGCTGGATGCGGTCAGTTTGCAAGAGAGAATTCGTGCTTCCCGGATCTCCGTCGCGCAGGCGAAGGACAAGGCGGCGGAGACGGGCGTAGGACAACTGGGACAGACGGGCCGTCTCGGTCTCGCTTGGGATGGGGCCGGCAAGGCAGGAGTGCGGAGGGGGTGTTACGCCCTCGCACGCTAAGCCCTCCCAGCC
>NW_024644879.1:0-447 GCF_008729295.1 Plectropomus leopardus
TTACACTATGAACACCCCGAATATGCTGTTCAGTGACTTTTTTCAGCGTTTCGAAAGATCACTTTTTTGTCCTTTTTTTTCCCTGAGCTATAGTATGGCGTTTTTCTCCATACTAAACTTTGGCCTCAAACGCTCAAAATATTGACGTTTTAGACCATTTTTTCAACAGATTACACTAACAACAGCTCGAACATGCTGTTCTATGACTTTTTTCAGTATTTGGAGATTACTTTTTGACCATTTTTTCCTGAGCTATAGTATGGCGTCTTTCTCCATACGAAACTTTGGCCCGAAACACTCAAAATATTGACTTTTTAGACCATTTTTTTCAACAGGCTATACTATGAACAGCCTGAACATGCTGTTCAATGACCTTTTTTTAGTATTTGGAGAGATCGCTTTTTTTGAACATTTTTCCCTGAGCTATAGTATGGCGTCTTTCTCCCA
>NW_024644880.1:0-6307 GCF_008729295.1 Plectropomus leopardus
ATTATGGTGTTTTTTGGCTATATTTGCACATTTTAATGCTATGGCGTGTCCCAGCACGTTATTTTAAACTGTTTTGAGGTGTTTTGAGCTGTTTCTAGGAGATGTCATATTTTGACATTTTTACCATACTATAGCCTTGCTTCTTTGGTTATTTTTCAACAATGCTTCATTATGTTGTTTTTTGGCTATATTTGCACATTTTAATGCTATGGCATGTCCAAGCACACTATTTTAAACTGTTTTGAGCTGTTTTGAGCTGTTTTTAGGAGATGTCATATTTTGACATTTTTGCCATACTATGGCCTTGCTTCTTTGGTCATTTTTCGACATGCTTCATTATGTTGTTTTTTGGCCACATTTACAAGTTTTAATGCTATTGCATGTCCCAGCACACTATTTTAAACTGTTTTGAGGTTTTTTGAGCTGTTTTTGGGACATGTCATATTTTGACATTTTTGCCATACTATAGCCTTGCTTCTTTGGTCATTTTTCGACATGCTTAATTATGGTGTTTTTTGGCTATATTTGAACATTTTAATGCCATGGCATGTCCCAGCACAGTATTTCGAACTGGTTTGAGGTGTTTGGAGCTGTTTTTAGGAGATGTCAAATTTTGACATTTTTGCCATACTATAGCCTTGCTTCTTTGGTCATTTTTCAACATGCTATATTATGGCATTTTGGTACTTTTTTTGCACGTTTTAATGCTGCGGCGTGTCTCAGCACGCTACTTTAAACTGTTTGGAGCTGTTTTGAGCTGCTTTTAGGACTTGTCAAATTTTGACATTTTTGCCATACTATAGCCTTGCTTCTTTGGTCATTTTTCGACATGCTTCATTATGTTGTTTTTTGGCCATATTTGCACATTTTAATGCTATGGCGTGTCCCAGCACACCATTTTAAACTGTTTGGAGCTGTTTTGAGCTGTTTTTAGGAGATGTCATATTTTGACATTTTTGCCATACTATAGCCTTGCTTCTTTGGTCATTTTTCGACATGCTTAATTATGGTGCTTTTTGGCCATATTTACAAGTTTTAATGGTATGGCGTGTCCCAGCACGTTATTTCAAACCGGTTTGAGGTGTTTTGAGCTGTTTTTGGGACATGTCATTTTTGGGACATATCAAATTTTGACATTTTTGCCATACTATAGCCTTGCTTCTTTGGTCATTTTTCGACATGCTTAATTATGGTGTTTTTTGGCCATATATTGAACATTTTAATGCTATGGCGTGTCCCAGCACAGTATTTCGAACTGTTTTGAGGTGTTTTGAGCTGTTTTTAGGAGATGTCATATTTTGACATTTTTGCCATACTATAGCCTTGCTTCTTTGGTCATTTTTCGACATGCTTCATTATGTTGTTTTTTGGCCATATTTACAAGTTTTAATGCTATTGCATTGGCATGTCCAGCACACTATTTTAAACTGTTTTGAGGTGTTTTGAGCTGTTTTTGGGACATATCAAATTTTGACATTTTTGCCATACTATAGCCTTGCTTCTTTGGTCATTTTTCGACATGCTTCATTATGTTGTTTTTTGGCCATATTTACAAGTTTTAATGCTATGGCATGTCCCAGCACACTATTTTAAACTGTTTGTAGCTGTTTTGAGTTGTTTTTAGGAGATGTCATATTTTGACATTTTTGCCATACTATAGCCTTGCTTCTTTGGTCATGTTTTGACATGTTTCATTATGTTGTTTTTTGGCCATTATTTACAAGTTTTAATGCTATGGCATGTCCCAGCACACTATTTTAAACTGTTGTTTGTAGCTGTTTTGAGTTGTTTTTAGGAGATGTCATATTTTGACATTTTTGCCATACTATAGCCTTGCTTCTTTGGTCATTTTTCGACATGCTTTATTATGGTGTTTTTTTGGCTATATTTGAACATTTTAATGCTATGGGCGTGTCCCAGCACACTATTTCGAACTGTTTTGAGCTGTTTTGAGCTGTTTTTTAGGACATGTCATATTTTGACATTTTTGCCATACTATAGCCTTGCTTCTTTGGTCATTTTTCGACATGCTTCATTATGTTGTTTTTTGGCCATATTTACAAGTTTTAATGCTATGGCATGTCCCAGCACACTATTTTAAACTGTTTGTAGCTGTTTTGAGTTGTTTTTAGGAGATGTCATATTTTGACATTTTTGCCATACTATAGCCTTGCTTCTTTGGTCATTTTTTGACATGCTTCATTATGTTGTTTTTGGCATTATTTACAAGTTTTAATGCTATGGCGTGTCTCAGCACACTATTTTAAACTGTTTTGGGGTTTTTGAGCTGTTTTTGGGACATGTCAAATTTTGACATTTTTGCCATACTATAGCCTTGCTTCTTTGGTCATTTTTTCGACATGCTTAATTATGGTGTTTTTTGGCCATTTTTGAACATTTTAATGCTATGGCGTGTCCCAGCACAGTATTTCGAACTGTTTTGAGGTGTTTTGAGCTGATTTTAGGAGATGTCATATTTTGACATTTTTGCCATACTATAGCCTTGCTTCTTTGGTCATTTTTCGACATGCTTCATTATGTTGTTTTTTGGCCATATTTACAAGTTTTAATGCTATTGCATGTCCCAGCACACTATTTTAAACTGTTTTGAGGTGTTTTGAGCTGTTTTTTGGGACATATCAAATTTTGACATTTTTGCCATACTATAGCCTTGCTTCTTTGGTCATTTTTCGACATGCTTCATTATGTTGTTTTTTGGCCATATTTACAAGTTTTAATGCTATGGCATGTCCCAGCACACTATTTTAAACTGTTTTGTAGCTGTTTTGAGTTGTTTTTTAGGAGATGTCATATTTTGACATTTTTGCCATACTATAGCCTTGCTTCTTTGGTCATGTTTTTTGACATGTTTCATTATGTTGTTTTTTGGCCATATTTACAAGTTTTAATGCTATGGCATGTCCCAGCACACTATTTTTAAACTGTTTTGTAGCTGTTTTGAGTTGTTTTTAGGAGATGTCATATTTTGACATTTTTGCCATACTATAGCCTTGCTTCTTTGGTCATTTTTCGACATGCTTTATTATGGTGTTTTTTGGCTATATTTGAACATTTTAATGCTATGGCGTGTCCCAGCACACTATTTTCGAACTGTTTTGAGCTGTTTTGAGCTGTTTTTAGGAGATGTCATATTTTGACATTTTTGCCATACTATAGCCTTGCTTCTTTGGTCATTTTTCGACATGCTTCATTATGTTGTTTTTTGGCATTATTTACAAGTTTTAATGCTATGGCGTGTCCCAGCACACTATTTTAAACTGTTTTGAGGTGTTTTGAGCTGTTTTTGGGACATATCAAATTTTGACATTTTTGCCATACTATAGCCTTGCTTCTTTGGTCATTTTTCGACATGCTTTATTATGGTGTTTTTTGACTATATTTGCACATTTTAATGCTATGGCGTGTCCAAGCATGTTATTTCGAACTGTTTTGAGGTGTTTTGAGCTTTTTTTGGGAGTTGTCATATTTTGACATTTTTGCCATACTATAGCCTTGCTTCTTTGGTCATTTTTCGACATGCTTCATTATGTTGTTTTTTGGCCATATTTACAAGTTATATTTGCACATTTTAATGCTATGGCGTGTCCCAGCACACTAATTTAAACTGGTTTGGAGTGTTTTGAGCTGTTTTTGGGACATGTCAAATTTTGACATTTTTGCCTTGCTTCTTTGGTCATTTTTCAACATGCTATATTATGGCATTTTGGGACAATTTTGCACAGTGAGTTGTCATGTCTCAGCACTATATTTGAAGCTGTTTTGAGGTGTTTTCATCTGTTTTTGGAATATGTCAAATTTTGACGTTTGTCATACTATAGCCTTGCTTTTTTGGTCATTTTTTCCACATGCTATATTATTTTGTTTTTGGTCATATTTGCATGTTTTAATGCTATTTGTCTCGGCACGCTATTTCATGCTTTTGTATGATGTTTTCAGCTTTTCTTGGGACATGTGAAATCCTGAATCATTGTATGAGCTTTGCCTGGCTTTGGATGAGATACTTATCCAAAAGTAAAAGTTGTCTGTCTTGCCCTTGTGATGCTACTTGTGGAGATGCTCATCCAGACTGCAGCATGACTAGAGTTGAGATGAGGAAACTCAAATTAGACACGAGCAATATGCAGTCAGAGAAAACTATATTACAGAAGTGATAACTCAAACATCATCTCACCAGTCATAGCAAGATGGGGATGCTGATCCTCCTCTGGACTGTTTATAGATGCCACGAAATGTATCCTCTGCTGCTTGCAGCATCATAGAAGTGTTCCTGAAATTAAAAAAAATAAATGCTTTGTCATGTTAAAATCATTAAGAAATTTAAGAGAATCCAAATATTAGTGGTATGCAAATAGACTCAGATCACAACATGTTAGTATGCACTAAAGCATTATACCAACAATAATTATGACTTACATAGCCTTCCTTGGTATATGGATCCTTAAGAGACGGGAACAGCATCACTATCTCAGGAGGATACTCTTTTCTTCTGTTTGCCTCAGTGTGGAGGCGCCTGGGAGGAGAGGTTACAAATGGTTGACAAAGTAAATTGACTTTTATATGAAAAACAGTATAATGAACAACAATACCAGTCACAGAGATACAATGTCACTTGAAAGATGCAAGTCCGCCTGTTGGAACATGTTTTTTTGCAGGCACTTTAATGTTGAACCACAGTACAGGTGGATAAAAAACCCACTCAACCACTAGCTCCAGCCTCAGACCTTAAACAATATTTAAAAAAAAAAACATTAAGCTTTGTTTTTTATTGATTTGAGCTTACAAGTAAACTGTTGTTAAATTGGTTAAGTTGGATGCAGTTGGTAACTGGAGCTTAGTTAGATAACATAGACTGCAAGCTAACATCAGCTAATAACCTGGTTCAGTCATGGCAACAAACAAGGCTTTGTCCAGAATTGTGCCAAAAAGTGATACTATAGCATGTCATTCCAAATCGTGCAAAAAAGTCACACTATAATATGTCATCCGAAATTGCATCAAAAAATCATATTATAAAATGTCGTTTAAAACGCTTTAAAATGTCATTCTATCACATATTGTTCAGAGTTGCATCAAAGAGTCCTACTATAGCATGATGTCCAAAATTGCGCAAAAAAACATGCTATAACATGTGGTTCAGAATCACCCTAAAAAGACATACAATAGCATATTGTCCAAAATCATGCCAAAAAGTCATACAATAGAATGTCGTTCAAAATCGCATCAAAAAGTCATATAGCATGTCGCCCAAACACACGTCAGAAAGTGATACTACAGAATGTCATTCAAAATTGCCTCAAAAACTCTTACTATAGCATGTCGTGCAAAATGGCGTTAGAAAGTCATTCTATAGCATGTTTTTCAGAATTGCGCCAAAAAGTCATACTAGAGCTTGTCATCCAAAATTGCATCAAAAAGTCATACAACATGCCGTTCAAAATCACGTCAAAAAGTCCCACGATAACATGTCATCCAAAAACACGAAGTCATACTAAAGCATGTCGTTGAAAATCCCACCAAAAAGTCATACTAAAGTATGTTGTCCACAATCATGAAAAAAACTCATACTATAGCATGTCATTACAATTTGCGTCAAAAAGTCATACTATAGCACATTGTTCAAATCGCCCCAAAAAGTCATACTTAAGCATGTAGTCAAAATCATCCCAAAAAGTCATGCTATAGCATGTTTCCAAAATCACATCAAAATATCTAGTCATGTTATATATATATATATTCATGTTGTATGTCATATACAGTATAGTCATGTTATATGACTTGAAGTCATTGTATAGTATGTCAAAAAAGTGCAGAAAATTCCTAGTATTACAAAAAATATAGTTAAATCAAAAATGTCATTGTATGGAATGTCAAAAAAAGTTCAACAAAGCCATAGTTTAGTTAGTCCAAAATAGTCAAAGCATAGTAAATCGAAAAAAGCCACAACATAGTATGTTGAAAAGTCATAGTCTAGTAATACTAGAAGAAGGCATACAAAAGTATTTTGAAAAAGTGCAAATAAATTCATAGTATAGTATGTCACACAAAAGTCATCTTAAATTATTTCAGAACAGCTGCAAAAAAGTATTGTATGTCTAAAAATGTCATACTACAGTTTGTCAAAAAATTGCCAAAAATTCATATTATAGTTTTAAAAAGCCATGGTACAGTATGTCAGAAAATGCAAAAAAAAATCATAGTATACCATAGTATGTAAAAAAAAAAAAGTATAGTAGTATAGTATGTTGAAAAAATGCAAAAAAAAGCCATAATACAATATTTTGAAAAA
>NW_024644881.1:0-240 GCF_008729295.1 Plectropomus leopardus
CGCCGAGAGGCGTGGGTAACCCGCTGAACCCCACTCGTGATAGGGATGGGGATTGCAATTATTTCCCATGAACGAGGAATTCCCAGTAAGCGCGGGTCATAAGCCCGCGTTGATTAAGCCCCTGCCCTTTGTACACACCGCCCGTCGCTACTACCGATTGGATGGTTTAGTGAGGTCCTCGGATCGGCCCCGCCGGGGGTCGGTTACGGCCCTGGCGGAGCGCCGAGAAGACGATCAAAC
>NW_024644882.1:0-269 GCF_008729295.1 Plectropomus leopardus
CACTAAACCATCCAATCGGTAGTAGCGACGGGCGGTGTGTACAAAGGCCAGGGACTTAATCAACGCGAGCTTATGACCCGCGCTTACTGGGAATTCCTCGTTCATGGGAAATAATTGCAACCCCCAATCCCTACCACGAGTGGGGTTCAGCGGGTTACCCACGCCTCTCGGCGAAGGGTAGACACACGCTGATCCACTCAGTGTGGCGCGCGTGCAGCCCCTGACATCTAAGGGCATCACAGACCTGTTATTGCTCAATCTCGTGTGGC
>NW_024644883.1:0-219 GCF_008729295.1 Plectropomus leopardus
GATTGGGGATTGCAATTATTTCCCATGAACGAGGAATTCCCAGTAAGCGCGGGTCTTAAGCTCGCGTTGATTAAGTCCCTGCCCTTTGTACACACCGCCCGTCGCTACTACTGATTGGATGGTTTAGTGAGGTCCTCGGATCGGCCCCGCCAGGGTCGGTCACGGCCCTGGTGGAGCGCCGAGAAGACGATCAAACTTTACTATCTAGAGGAAGTAAAA
>NW_024644884.1:0-216 GCF_008729295.1 Plectropomus leopardus
TACTACCGATTGGATGGTTTAGTGAGGTCCTCGGATCGGCCCCGCCGAGGTCGGTTACGGCCCTGGCGGAGCGCCGAGAAGACGATCAAACTTGACTGTCTAGAGGAAGTAAAAGTCGTAACAAGGTTTCCGTAGGTGAACCTGCGGAAGGATCATTACCGGTGAGAGCGAGCGCTCCCCGCTCCCGGGGAGTCTCGACGCGTGACGGAACAACCT
>NW_024644886.1:0-396 GCF_008729295.1 Plectropomus leopardus
TTTTCAACAAATTACACTATAAAATGCCCAAACATGCTGTTCCGTGACTTTTTTCAGCGTTTCGAAAGATCACTTTTTTGACCTTTTTTCCCTGAGCTATAGTATGGCGTTTTTCTCCATACTAAACTTTGGCCTCAAACGCTCAAAATATTGACGTTTTACACCATTTTTTTAACAGATTACACTATAAACAGCCCGAACATGCTGTTCTATGACTTTTTTCAGTATTTGGAGACATTACTTTTTGACCTTTTTTTTCCTGAGCTATAGTATGGTGTTTTTCTCCCTACGAAACTTTGGCTTAAAATGCTCAAAATATTGAGTTTTTAGTTGATTTTTACAACAGACTACAGTATAAACAGCATAAAAATGCTGTTCAGTGACTTTTTTCAGTGT
>NW_024644888.1:0-381 GCF_008729295.1 Plectropomus leopardus
TTTTTCCTGAGTTATAGTATAGCTTCTTTTTCCATATTGTAATTTGGTGTAAAACACTAAAAATATTAACTTTTTTGACCATTTATTTCAACTAGATATACAATTAACTGCCTCAACTTGCTGTACTATGACTTATTTTATCATTTGGAGAGATGACTTTTTTGACAATTTTTCCTGAGCTATAGTACTTTTTTCAGCCATATTGTAATTTGGCGTAAAACACTAAAAATATTGATTTTTTGACCGTTTATTTCAACTAGATATACTATAAACTGCCTCAACATGCTGTACTATGACTTATTTTAACATTTTGGGAGATGACTTTTTTGACAATTTTTCCTGAGCTATAGTACTTTTTTTTGCCATGTTGTAATTTGACGT
>NW_024644889.1:0-218 GCF_008729295.1 Plectropomus leopardus
CTACCTGCAAGCCACGCCCACATTGCTAGGGCTCACCGCCCGAAGAATGAACTCAATATCTGTAAGCTGAACTCTATTTGTGTTGGTATTAATAAAAGTTATTACCGACCGCCAGAGCGTTTTCGTGTACTGCATCTGGATCCTAAACACACCCGTTACATCGAGTCAAATTAATCTCTAATAATTTAATTAGGTGACTGTCCGGTCGTTTTGGATCA
>NW_024644890.1:0-434 GCF_008729295.1 Plectropomus leopardus
ATGACTTAATTTTAACATTTGGAGAAATGGCTCTTTTGACAATTTTTCCTGAGCTATAGTATGGCTTTTTTTGCCATGTTGTAATTTGACGTAAAATGCTACAAATATTGACTTTTTGGACTGTTTTTTCAGCTAGATATACTGTAAACTGTCTCAACTTGCTGTTCTATGACTTAATTTATCATTTGGAGAGATTACTTTTTTGACAGTTTTTCCTGAGCTTTAGTACTTTTTTTTGCCATATTGTAATTTGACGTAAAACACTAAAAATATTGACTTTTTGGATTATTTTTTTAGCTAGATATTCTATACCCTGCCTAAACATACTTTTTTGTCACTTATTTGATCATTTGGAGAGATGACTTTTTTGACAAATTTTCCTGAGCTTTAGTACTTTTTTTAGCCATATTGTAATTTGGCGTAAAACACTAAAA
>NW_024644891.1:0-5460 GCF_008729295.1 Plectropomus leopardus
ACAGAAGTTCTTTAAACTGAATATGTGCTCGTCTGCTGATTATTCCGCAGCAGCTGTAGTTGTGTCAGTAACGGATATTATTGAGACTCTGCAGCACAAATATTTGATTATTAGTGTTTGATCAGTTTGTGATTGGCCGCCTCGCGCTGTGCGGAAATCTCCGATCGATGTCGCAACCGAGGAGGAGGAGGAGGAGGAGGAGCGTCAACCGGAATACATGAAACTTGTACTTCCTAAATGCACACAAACACACACACACACGCACACAGAAACACACCGCTCAGTGCCGCCGCAACTTTTATCGCTTTTTATCAGTTTTTGCGCTTCTGACGCAGATTTAAAACCGGAAACAGTTTCTGCGTGTTTTAGTGAGCGAGAGCTCGAGTCCGTTTCCGTCCGTCTGTTGTTCTGTCGCTTCTCTGTTTTGGTTCCTGTCGCTGACGGTTGCCACACTTCGCCGCCTTTTAATTAATTAATGAATTAGTTAATGAACAGGTGACGGTCTCGCGGGGCGCGTTTATCATCCTGACGGACAGACGGACGGGCTCCTCGCGCTGGAAGACTTCCCGGACCACCGGGGGGGACCGGCCCGTTACTCCCGGAGATTTACTGCCGTGACCGAGCTCCTGCCACCGGGCCGTTAATCATCAGAGCTCCCGGTGCTGCGGAGCCAACCGGAGGCTGAGAGTGTGTGTGTGTGTGTGTGTGTGTGTGTGTGTGTGTGTGTGTGAGAGAGAGAGAGAGAGAGAGAGAGAGAGAGAGCAGCCGGACTGTCACACACACATAGCACACACACACACACACACACACACACACACACACACACACACACACACACACACACACACACACACACACACACACACACACACTCACTCACTCACACACTCGGGGCACCCCCACAGACCGGACCCGCCCACCGGGACCTCTCAGCTGTAAAGAGCCGGACAGGTCGCTCCCTCCCCGGGCAGACACCGAGCAGACCTCCCGGACCTCCTCCTAATGTAAGTCACCCTCCCGCTGGGCTTCATTCTCTAAATTTGTGGTTTTCTCAGCGGAGGCTGGTGCGGCGCCAGTGCTGCTGTTGCAGTCACGTTAAATTTTATGATTTTTGAAGGTATTTCTGTGGTTTAATTCACCGACAGTCGTTTTGAAAACGAAAATCACCCCGAAGACTGAACATCTTCAACACGTTAGCCAAAAATAGACCTGCATTTGAGGTTCTTGCATTTAGGAGTCCTGCGTGCGGAATTCCTGTTAAAAAATGCTAAATTTATCGTTTTGTCGGTTATTTTTCACCAGTGCGTAAAAACAAAGGGCACAAGAACACATTATCTTTAAATATGCTAATGTGTTATACATTTCGGCATTCCCATTAATAAATAAACAATTTGCCTGGATTTCCAAAAAACCCAAATACTCCGTATTTGGCAGCTGACAGTAGCTCCCAGTGAAAACAGTCTTGAAAGTTCACATTTGTTGAAAGAAAAATGTTTTTTGCTGAATTATATCTGAGCCGAATTTTTCACAAGACTCTAAATATGAGTAAAAATGTCTTAAAATGTACAAAAAGTTAATTTCAGTATGTTTATAAGATGGTCCCTTTTTTTTAACATGATGACTTTTTAAATGAAGATTTTCCCCCTCACCAGCTGCCTGTTAGCAGAGTGAGTGTCCTCCATCGATCCGCTCTGATAATCAGATTATAGTCAATCACATCAGTTTGATGAATCTGCAGAGATCAGCAGAAACACACTGCAGTCCACCTGCCTCTTCATCATCATCAGCAGCAGCATCCTCATCCTCATCCTCATCATGATCTTCACATAACATATGATATTTACAATTATTTTACTTTATCCCATTTTCACAAATTCTGCAGCAGCACTGAGCATCATTACAGCAGGAGAAGGAATATTTATGACATATTTGAAAATGCTGCCAATCTTCATTGATTTGACCGTGTTTGTTTAAAATCACCAAAATAAAGTTTAAGAAGAAAAATTGAGTCTGATGAAGAGCAAGTGTGCTCTAAACATCACTGTCTTGCATTAAATAATTTGGATTATTGGAGCCCTGCAGTGTGTGAGCTCTCTTTTTCCTAAAAAAAAAAAAAAACTTTTAATGAAAAAAAATAGTCCAGTTATTTTTCTTTAAATAAACAACAAAAAAAATAAAATAAAATAAAAATAAATAAATAAATAAAATAAATGCAAATTTAAGCCATTTAAAGTTGTATGTCCCTCCGCAGTGCTTAAAAAACTATTTGACATGCCCCCCCCCCCCCCAAATAACAAACAGTCCCTAAATTATATTCAGATATGCAGTTCTAATGCTTTTCTGCATCCATTTCATTAGATAATGTATATTTTTCCTGCGTTATCCCTCTGACTCCCTTTTTGAGCATGAAAAGCAAAAGGAAATGTTGTTTGTACAGTTTATGCAACATAAAAACACATTTACATTTACATGTTGCACAATTTATTTTTAAATAAATTCTTAAAATTTCAACCTTGCAGCCGCGCTGAGCATCATGGGAGCAGGAGGAGGAACATTTGTGACGTTTCTGAAGCGCCGCCGTAAATCCTCCTCATTTATTTGACTGTGAACTAACAGCTGTGATGAACAGACACATAAACGCAGCGGCCGTCTGCACGCTCACTCCAGTGGAAGCTGGTATTGATCAGCCGATCAGCTCTGTCCTGCAGCTGATTGATCCGCGTTTACAGTCTGCAGGTTGCTGCTCCGGCGGTTCAGTGAGCAGCGTTTTTTTTTCTTCAGGAAATTTTGGATGATTTTAGTCAAAATCCAGACCTGGCTGAGCCCAGAAAAGCCCACATTCAAAAGCGTCACATGATGTCAGTGAAGCTGGAGGCCCAAAAACACGACTGCTGATCATTTTCACGACCTTCAGAAAGTACAGACACGTCGGTGACTTTGGCTCTCTCGAGTCTGTCGCAGAGTCGACGCAGTTTTGCAGAAATATACCGGAACATGTTGCATAATCGGTATTATAGAAAACACAGGTTGCAGCCCGGTCGCCAGAATAAATGTTGGCGCTGTACGTTTCTGCAGACCACACGTTATTTTTGTCGGGTAAATTTAGTGGCTGACGCTCATGTTCACGCTCGCGTTTTACAAATATTTAAATCTTTGAATTCTGAGTAAGTCGTGCCATTTTTTAAAAATCATTGGAAAAAGTCAGTTAGCAACTAGGTACGAAATATTCCACAAATTAAATGTTGGAAGAAAATTAGTTTTAAATAGCGAGGAAAAAAGATAAAAATATATTCATAATTACATTTTTAAAATGATGTCACACAATCATTATTTTAGGCACTTTGTTCAGGTTGTTTTCTTGATTTTTGTTTTAATTTTTTAGAATACTTTTTACTAATTTCCTGCTACTTTTTGGGTCATGTCTTCTCTTTTTTAATTCATTATCAGGGCTTTCCTTCATTATCTAATATTTGCAGCCCAAAACAATCCAAAATATTGTTTTCTACCATCTGACCCCTGGGGGCCTCCGTAGGGTGTGAAGCAGCACGAGGCCTCAGCGGTGTGTGTTTGTCTGAGAGTCCAAAGTCCTCATGTTACATTTACTGACAAAACAAGCAAAAAAAAAAAAAAAGAGTTTGTAAGCTAATTGGTGCAATTTCTTTCCAAAACTTGGGAAAAAGGCAAAGAGCCACTTTGTAAGAAATGTTCCAAAAACTAATAGATTGTAAAAAAAATACTTCGAAAAAGCTGGGAAGAAATGTTTCGGGGGGTAAAAAAAATTATATTCATCATTTTCATAATTGCATTTTTAAAATTCTGTTACAGAATCATATTTTTAAGCACTTTTCCTGGCCATTTTTTTAAATTTTTGTTTTAATTTTTCTTTTAAATTAATTATTTTTAGGTAACGTTCTTGTACTTTGTACTCATTCCTTGCTCATCTTTTATTATTTATATACACAAAAAATAAATAAATAAATCCAAAACAATATTGTTTTCTACCGTTTGACCCTCAGGGGCCTCCGTACGGTGTGAAGCAGCCGCTGAGGCCTCAGCGGTGTGTATTTGTCCGAGAGTCCAAAGTCCTCGTGTTACATTTACAAACTGAACGAGCCAAAAACATCAAATTAGATTTAAAAACCTGCGTTGTGGGCGGGTCATAAAGCAGATGAAAACGTCGTAAATTAAAAACAGCGAATGAAGATGCTGAGCGATGATCCGAGTGTGAAACGTGATTTCCTCTCGCTCAGAGGAAACTGCTGAGTGTTTGTTTGTGTGAACGAGCGCCTGAAAATGAGTAATTAAATACCCAGAATCCTCTGGGGCGAGGCTTGTTATTGTCGTCTCCATACCTGTTAGTGTGTTACACGCTTAAATACACACACACTCACTCACACACACACACACACACACACACACAGAGGAGGGTTTACTGAGATCCGTTCAGTGTGTGTGTGTGTGTGTGTGTGTGTGTGTGAGTGTGCGCGCGTGCGTGCGTGCGTGCGTGTGCGTGTGTGTGTGTGTGTGTGTGTGTACGCGCGTGCGTGCGTGCGTGTGCGTGTGCGTGTGTGTGTGTGTGTGTGTGATGGATGGTGTTGTGGAGCAGCTCTGGTTTCTGAATGTCCCTCCTGGGATCCACTCGCTCTGCCTGATCGTCCTCCATGACACATTGTCTCTCCGTCTTTCTCTCTGTCTGTCTCTTTGTTTGTCTCTCCGTCTGTCTCTCCATCCGTCCCTTTGAGACAGAGTAAGAGAAGACAGACAGAGACAAAGCAAGAGAGAGAAGACAGACAGAGACAAAGAGAGAGATAGACAGACAGAGAGAGAGACAGAGAGAGAGACAGAAACAGGCAGAGACAGAGAGAGAGAGAGACAGAGAGATGGACAGAAACAGACAGAGACGGACAGAGACAGAGAGACAGACAGAGACAGAAACAGACAGAGACAGAAACAGACAGAGACAGACAGAGACAGAGAGACGAACAGACAGAGACAGACAGAGACAGAGAGACGAACAGAAACAGACAGAGACAGACAGACAGACAGACAGAGAGAAAGAGAGACAGAGACAGACAAACAGAGAGACAGAGAGAGGACAGGCGGAGCTTCACTTCCTCCCTGAGAGCAGCATTCGTACTTTGACAGTTTTTATTTTGTCCTCTTTTGGGAAAATCCTGTAAAAACCTTTGAGCACGTTGAGACATTTTCCTCTGAAACAAACCAGCGTGAAGTGACCACAGAGAGCTTTAACAGTGTCTCCGTCCCTCTGCAGGGCGTCCTTCGTCTCCGGCCTCCTCTTCCTCTCGGTGCTGGTGGGCGGGATCACAGCAGCCGTCAGTCAGTCTGAGCCGTCAGGTGAGTGACAGCCGGGTCATGATTGGAGCTCGTTAGAAGATTACACATCTATTTTTGCTAATTTCATATGGTGTTTTTTTTTTTTCAATCAAACTGTGAAGCACT
>NW_024644892.1:0-316 GCF_008729295.1 Plectropomus leopardus
CTCCACCTGCCCGGCTGCCGCCGCCTTTCAGAGGGTCACCTCGTCTGGAAGACGCGCCGCAGCTCTCCACTGGAGTGAAGCAAGGACCTGGACCTCCCCGGAGAAGTCTAATCAAGTCGACAAAAGTAGGCAGAATAACATTTTCCTGTGACCAGAGTTGATGTCGTATAGCGAAGCTTTAATGCCAAATCTCTAAATTCTACGTCACCGTTCAGTGCGCATCCACGCTTTAGACGGTCACGTATTTCCTCCACTATCATCCATAATTAATTATTTACATCACCTGAACATACATCACGTAGGTTCCCTTTTATGT
>NW_024644893.1:0-401 GCF_008729295.1 Plectropomus leopardus
TTGGAGAGATGACTTTTTTGACAATTTTTCCTGAGCTATAGTACTTTTTTTCGCCATATTGTAATTTGGCGTAAAACACTAAAAATATTGACTTTTTTGACCTTTTATTTCAACTAGATATACGATGAACTGCCTCAACTTGCTGTACTATGACTCATTTTAACATTTGGAGAGATGACTCTTTTGACAATTTTTCCTGAGCTATCATCCTGCTTTTTTGCCACTAAAATATTGACTTTTTTGACCATTTATTTCAACTAGATATAAAAAAAACTGCTTCAACATGCTGTATTATGACTTAATTTATCATTTGGAGAGATGACTTTTTTGACAATTTTTCCTGAGCTATAGTACTTTTTTTTTTGCCATATTGTAATTTGGCGTAAAACACTAAAAATATT
>NW_024644894.1:0-306 GCF_008729295.1 Plectropomus leopardus
GCCTTTTAGTCAAAGGCAGCAGTGAACAGGTGAGTCTTTAACCTTGACTTAAAAGAACTCAGACTCTCAGCAGACCTGATATTTTCTGGTAGTTTGTTCCAGATATACGGAGCATAGAAACTGAATGCTGATTCTCCATGTTTAGTTCTGACTTTTGGAACACAGAGCAGACCTGCACCAGAGAGAAAACAATCCAACCTGTACTTAAAAAGACTGTGCGTTAATTTTTGGTATCACAAGGGACACTAACAGCGGCCTCATGGGTGAAAGTCCTTTGTTTGTCTGATCCATCTACCTTCTTGTAGC
>NW_024644895.1:0-465 GCF_008729295.1 Plectropomus leopardus
TGGGAAACCAATATGGCGTTTAGCATACATGCTAATATACTTTTATCACCGAAATATGATTAAAATATGGACGGAAGACACCCAATATCGGATCTATCATCACGGATTTGTTGAACAACGTCCCGTAAAAACACCCAAGGGCTGTTTCCAGGGCTGAATACAGAGGCTTATAGGGGAGCTACGATGCATCGGGGCATCCCCCGTGAAGGCAAAAGCCGGGAGCTTCAAACTGCGTAAAAAGTAAGACGATCTGCGGTCGCAGAGTTAGACACTTTACATAAAGTGGGACCCAGTTTAGTTGCCGGCGACTACGCCGGGCTAAAGCCGAGGCAGGTTGCAACAATAGATCTGCAGAAGTCCTCACCTCCACACAGTAAAATACAGTTATGGTGGATCTTCTATAACGGCACACATTTACCTTTTATCCTGTTTAAGAATTGAAGGCAGGTTGGTGCATTTTCCCTC
>NW_024644896.1:0-423 GCF_008729295.1 Plectropomus leopardus
GAGGAGATGAGATGAGATGAGATGAGATGAGATGAGATGAGATGAGACTGTATCAATCCCACGCCGGGAAAATCTACACATTACAGCAGCTCAAGAGTCAGAATCAAGGGAAAAGGGGAAGACGAGGTGATGAGTACTAAAAAAAAATGATTGAATGAATTTTAGAAAAATATAAATGATATGAAAAAATAAATACAAACAAAAAAAACTAATCCCACTATAAAAAAAAACCTATACTTTATACAGATGCTGTATGTCCATGATTGATAGTTGCCAGGGATAACTGAATTACACATATGGTGTGTAGCAGGCTATGTTTACTGTAAAGATATAGAAATATTGCCCATATCATTGCACTGTAAGTGGTAAAGTATTACATGTTAGAAAATTGCACAGGCATGTTACACAGTATAAATATAAAGG
>NW_024644897.1:0-219 GCF_008729295.1 Plectropomus leopardus
CATTTCGACAGGTAAGACACACTTTGGGCCCTGACACACCGAGCCCATGGTCGTCCGACGCTCAATGTCGGACCGTTGGTGAGCATTTGTCGACCTAGGTTTGGCTGTGTCTTGCACTGTTGGTGCCAGTTAGCCATTGACGGGCCTTGTCCTTGTACGGGGAAAATTTTAAAAAATCATGGTCAGGCTGAGCCTTGCAAACACATATAACCCTTACCT
>NW_024644898.1:0-234 GCF_008729295.1 Plectropomus leopardus
TACAACTGTAACATTCTAGTTACATCATAACATTCTAGAACTTTAACCTGCTACTCTTACATAATAACATTCTGTTACTTTTACCTTGCACAGTTACATAATAACATTGTAGTACTGTAACATTCTACAGTTACATCAACAGTCTACAAGTGTAACATTTTACAGTAACAGCAATAATCTAAAGCCTTAACATTCTACGGATACATAATAACATTCTAGAACTGTAACATTTTA
>NW_024644899.1:0-224 GCF_008729295.1 Plectropomus leopardus
CATAACATTGTAGAACTGTAACATTCTATGGTAACAGCAACATTCTACAACTGTAACATTCTTGTTACATCGTAACATTCTAGAACTGTAACATTCTACAGTTACAGCAACATTCTAGAACTGTAACATTCAACAGTTACAACAACATTCTAGAACTGTAACATTCTACAGTTACATCAACATTCTAGAACTGTAACATTCAACAGTTACATCATAACATTGTA
>NW_024644901.1:0-486 GCF_008729295.1 Plectropomus leopardus
AATGTCTCCAAATACTGAAAAAAGTCATAGAACAGCATGTTCGGGCTGTTTATAGTGTAATCTGTTGAAAAAATGGTCTAAAACGTCAATATTTTGAGCGTTTGAGGCCAAAGTTTAGTATGGAGAAAAACGCCATACTATAGCTCAAGGAAAAATGTTCAAAAAAGTGATCTCTGCAAATACTAAAAGAGTCATTGAACAGCATGTTCAGGCTGTTTATAGTACAGCCTGTTGAAAAAATGGTCTAAAAAGTCAATATTTTGAGCGTTTTAGGCCAAAGTTTAGTATGGAGAAAAACGCCAAACTGTAGCTCAGGGAAAAAAGCTTAAAAAAGTCATCCTCCAAAACGCTGAAAAAAGTCACTGAACAGCATGTTGATGCTGTTTATGCTGTAGTCTGTTGAAAAAATCAACTAAAAAGTCAATATTTTGAGCATTTTAAGCCAAAGTTTCGTATGAAGAAAAACGCCATACTATAGCTCAGGGA
>NW_024644902.1:0-100768 GCF_008729295.1 Plectropomus leopardus
TATGCAGAGAATCATCACCTCAAGTTGTGTTTTAAAATGATCAAACAGTTTACATGACATAACATGCATAGTTAGAGCAATGTGAATTTCCATCATACCTATTTTCAGAGAGTCCAGTGCGAGTTGGAGTGGAGGCTGCTCTGCTCGGGCTGCCCAGAGGCTTTCGGGGTGTTGTGTCCTCTCTGCCTTCTGCACTCTGCCGCCTCGGTGTTGTCTGGAAGATGTTAGGAATCTGGATATTTGAGCCAAATGTAAGCGTATGCTTGTCTGAACGAAAACTTAAAAATGCAGTTGCATGTTCTCACTCACTTGTCTCTCTCCTGACGGATTGGTCTCATTTTTCACAGAGCGGTTCCCGAGCACACTGAGGTTTGCACTTCCGTGGGATTTTAAAACTGCAAAATAAGTAATGAATAAGAACTCAGTATAAAGTTGGGGGTTATGATTATCTCTTTTGCAAAACATCATCATATATTAAAATAGAATAACATGTAGCTACCCAGAAAAGCTGTAATGAAGAGTGTATTACAACTGCAATTTATTTGCACCAACAAGTTGAGGCCTGCTGTATTGGTATTTTTTTTTTTTTTATGAAAACAAAGAAAATATTGATTTGGTGATGTATAAGAAATACTCCTTTAAGTCTCAGTTACAACTCAGCATTACCTTGGAAAATACAACTAAAGCAAAGCTGTAGTTAAAAACAATGATTTTGTATGGACAAAATCAGAAAAAACAAAATCAGTCAAACATCACAAATAAGAATCACAGTCATTCGGTTTCCATCGTGCTGTGAACCATCAAAGCTTTTCTGGTTCTACTGAACAGAGGAGTGATTACCTGGTTTTCCCAACTTCAGCTTTTCCAGGTATTCTTTAGTCTTCTGAGCCACAGACGTGGGCACCTTGTCCAAGGTGATGACACTGCTGTCCTTCAAATACAGAATGATTCGGTTCAAACTCTGGTTGATGTTCTTCACGTTCTGGTTCAGCTGAGGACAAGAAAAAAAAATACACATTCATCAAATTAATTCCTTGATTGTAGTTTTAGATATTTCTTTTGTATGTTTTTTTTAATAAATAATTACAACTGCAGCTGATTGGTGTTATGGTTCAAGTCATTCAGGTCAAATTTAATTGTGCACTAATTACTTACCAATTTCCTACTTAATTGGCCTTTTGCTAACAAACATAGACTGGCCAAAAATAAAGTAGCATCAGCCAGCTCTGACAAGGGTCCGATGACTATGCAGCTGCGCTCCATGGACTCTGATGCAGTCTTTTCAGATTCTCTTCATTTTTTGATGGTTTTGTGGCTTGCAAACCAGATATTGTGCCTGGCCTACCTGTGCTAATGATATTAGTTGAAAGGAGCCAGAGTCAGACCCAAACTCGGGTTATCACAGTCAATTTTTAGGTGCCCTACAGCACCAAAACATCAGGATTTTTTTCTTCTTAAAATGATGCATTGCCCTTTCACATCACGCAAAGCCTGATCAAGGCTGGTATGTTGCTTTCATTCCCCCCTGTCATTCTGCAAAAAAACTTTTAAACACAGAATGGATTATTCTGCCTGTTTGCCAGCAGCAGAGATAGTAACAGTGCTAAACTGCTGTGTAAATAAAAAAATAATAGCTTTCAAGACAAGACAGGTGTGACGTATTAAGGGTGTGTTATGTATGCCGCCTAACAAGGAAGAAAAACAGCAGCAAATGCCCGCAAACTGGGTAGAATATAAGATTCAGGAGCTCATTAACATCTGAGCAGAAGACGAGATCAGCAAGCATTTAACAAGGACGATTAATGATAGCTTTATCATGCTATGCCACTGTTTCTGTTTAGAGAGTGATGCTTGACATATGTATTTTATGTCACACTAAATGCTGACGCTGCTGTTTTACACATCATGGCCATTATGCCTCTTTTGCATCTGGCACACCAACATGCTAGCTAAAAATTGCACAATGGATCGACATTATACCAGCATTGTTTGTTCTGTGTTTAAAAAAAAGAAAAAAAAAGAAAGACAGCATAATAAAGAGTCTTAGTTGTGACAGTGTTGCAAGACCTTTTAAAACATCTTGCCAAAGAGCTACAATTAAAAATTAGCCAACTGGCACTGGTTAATTTACAGAAATGTTTAATGATGTGTATTGTCATTACAAATAAGATAAAATAAATGGAAGTAAATAAGAAGGCCTATGATGAGACTTGCACTCAGAAGTAAAACACATTGATGTAAATGCAGGTGACACAACATTATTCCAGCAGTATTCCTGCCGGTACATTTAATATGTCTGGCTTAGTTAGGTCATTGCAGACAATGTGGAGAATCAACATGCAGGACTGCTTAATTACGGAGATGGATGTCATGAATTTTTACATATATGTGTTGAGGTAGGTTTTCGAAAGTCATTTTTCACGTCTCCAGCGGTTTTTAAGCATTGCTTTACTCTAAAGATGAGGACACACATTATGGTTGTTGAGCAAACTATAGATAACTTGAGAGTCACAATTGATGTGAAAAAATTGTACTTGACTTATGATCTGGTAAAAAATTTCTTCCAATGATATTGCCGCAAATAAAGAAAATAACCAATCAGTGCCGAGGAGTCTGTATTGCAGCTGTCAGTCACAGCTCGTGAAATTCGCTCAAACTATACTGTACTACTGTACAATACTGTAAGTAGCACTGACTTCTCATGTTCTCAACTTTCTCATTCTACAGCTAAACCGTACACTAAAACGGGTTTCTGAAAATATTTGAGTGAGAAATAGGCTGTGCAGTAACATTTAGTACTACAGTGACAGAATATTGATTCATACTTGATCAGCATTGCCTTGTTTAAAAAAAGCTATTTTAAAAGTTACCAACTTTAGCATTAATATTATTTCAAGCATGGTTCATTTAGTGTGAGAAAAATTAAATAAAAAGTCGCAGAAAAAAACCTTCTGGTCTGCCGTGATTTATCATCCACAGGATTTTCCCACACATTCATTTATTTATGGCAGGCCGCCTTGATTAAAACATCTGCCACCACAAAAAGATAATCTCATGCTATTGAAATATATTGTCCATACCATGCAGTTATTCACTGCAGACAGAGCAGCTGAACACAAGGTGCAATGAAAATGAAATTTAACATTTATTGCACTGGGTGTAAAAGTTTGCATTCACTCAATCTGCCTTTCCTCTCATCCATTAATCTGATCAGCTCTGACTGGATCAACTGATCAATTATCCACGCAGCGATTCGAACTGCTGCTGAGGGATAAAAAATAACTCGACCACAAAAACGTCTGCTATCAGAGATGGTGCACAGAATGACAATAAAAAAGACACACACACACATAAATTCTGACTTGGGAAACACTGCATCCAGTTTATCTTGTTTCTGCACTTAGCTCATCAACTCACAATGTAACATGCCTCGAAGCTGATCCTGTACTATCAGACACGAAGTGCAAAGTAGGCTCATCTCAACTCATCTCTCATCTCACACAGTATGACATACAACTAACCTACAGGATTGCCATGATCACACAGTGTAAAAGGCTGTTTCGTTGGCTTGTCTATGCAAATTGCAGCGTAATTTAGCCACACAATTTATGTCATGTTTTGGTTTTCTGTGTTCTAGAACTATCATGTGCAAGGTCTCTTACATGATCCTAATCGTTATCTACTTTCAGTCTACAAGACATTCAGAGCTGTCCTTTTTTTGTTCAATATGTACTCCTTTATGACTGTCAGGACTAAAAAAAATATTTAGTTCCCTTCATTTAGTGAAAATGATAACTTATCTTTCATGACTGTCAAGACTACAAATGTGTGTGTTGGCAGAAAATAGTCATAGGTGGAGCATCCAGTCTTTGTGGTGTATTCCTAACTTTTTTTTTTTTTAATTTCTATTTCATAATATTGCTGTTAAAAGTGCAGTGGAAACAATTTCATTTAACAAAGTAAAAAATGGCAGTGTTAAAGTACAATTACAGGAAAAATTAGGTATTTTCTTGCTTGTTCTATGGGCAATCCATTGCTGATGACATCTACAAATGAGAACTAGTTTTCCAAAAATTGGAGTGGTGTTACTTAAAATGTTACTATGAAAATGTAATAAAAGGTACTACAGAATCCACAGCGATGTTTAAACATTTGCACCAATTATTCAATAAATACAACTCAAACGAAATTAACAATACCTGGAAAGTTTTGGATGCTCCGCCACAGTTAAATCTTAGACAGAGGTTGACTTTGTTGTCCTTTTCCAAAATCTCAAAGGTTCCTTCTCTCCATCTGGTGGTGCCCATGTCCAGGCTGGTAAAGCGGATCTTCACAGCGCCACCGCTGGAGAGTTTGGGCACTATGGTTGACATGGCTTACTATCCAGTTGGTGCACTTTGGAGGCTGGGACTTGTGGTCAACAAATCCTAAACAAGGGGGAAATTAAAAAAAAATCTGTCAATAATCACAGTGTGCCTTTTATTACACAGCATCAACGTTTCGTCACCATAGTGTGGATTATAATTGTCATGCTTTTACCATAGATGTACGACGAAATTACCGTTATTACTGCCTTTGCTCCAGTCAGCTAACGAGCTCAATGATGAACCACACCAATTTGAAAGAAATCATGAGTACTGATACCACAGGACTTATGAAAACTCTAATTAGAAAATGCGTGTTATTAGCGATGTTAAAATTGCTCCGCTAGAAATATTAATAACGCATTAAGCTAACCCGTTTTCACACCGCTTTACTACTGAGCGCTTGTGGAAAGTCATAACAAACTCCAAGTTAACCACAACAGCTAAACATTACAGACATGCTGTTAAACGACACACTTTCACAAAGACAATAGAGTCGCAGCATAATTTTGACAAACAAAGTGGAGAAACTCACGCCGCTCATGTTCGCTAACGGTTCTGAAATGAGCCACTGTAGCCTTTTGCATTAGCCACCGAACTAGCCAAATGCCCAATCTGTACAGCGGCAGCAAAGACGTGCGGAGGTGCACGACACACTACGACCTGCGCTCTTCTAGCTTCGTCAATGTTATTATCTCAAGACGAACAATGACAAAAAAAACCTGAAAAGTTACAAAGAATAAGCTACGGGTGAGACTACAGCCAAGCCGAGTGTCTGGGATGTAGATGATGTCGTCCCCTCATCTTGAATGGATGGGGGAGGCCGACATTAGCAAGTCGGCTAGCGGGCTAGCGGGAACTAGCTAACTGGCTAATTTGCCTGATTGTAATTTGGTGATGAAAACAGTGACACAGTTTGATGTAACCGCCGCAGCTCTTTACCTGACGATTTTATGTGGCCGTCTTGAAACTTTTAAATTACGGTATCGTGTCCGTAGGTCCTCCGAGGGCAGAAAGTTTGTTTTGCCGGCATTCAACTGCTCTCTGATACGTATGTTGTTGACAGTGGACCCGCACACGACGCCTCGCAACACTGCGCGATGATGGCGGGAATGTGAAAATTTACAACGGAAATGATAACCGAGAGCGCGTTCCCATCTTATTCTCGCGATATCTCAATTATGTGTATTTAGCTAGGCTGCTGCCATTGCTAACAAAAACTCGCCCCTGGACACATATTCTCTGAATTGCGTTCAGTTTTTACCTCCCGAGGCTGTTGTCGGTATCAATAAATGAAAATATTAACCTTTATTTAATCTTTAGCCCGTTTTCTTAATGAAGTTATGTTGCTTGTACTGTTCGCGCGTACCGGAGTGCATTTGTCAAGACATTTAACGCTAGCAGCTAGCTTGGGCTAGCTTGGGCTAGCTGCTCGTTCTGTTCGATACGACAAGTTTGTTTTATTGCAGCCACATTAGTTTGCCACAACGCAGCACTTTAGCTGATACAGAAGTTTACATAAAGACTCAAAGAGCTTCAGAGAATGCTGGCGACCGGAGCAGTAAGTTTTTAACATCCGTTTAACATCATTGTGAAGTATCAACCGTTTTAACATACATTTATTCTTTGTTTGTTTTGCTTTGATTTTATAACCATCACATTTACCATCAGCATTACACACAAATTTCGCATCATGGCTCAACTCATATTTGAAGCTGTATAATGATTTCACCGAGTGAGATATTCGAACCCAAGTCTCTGTATTTTCATGACTGCTTATGTATATGTGTACCTCGTTTTATTCATATTTCCCCAAATTCATCTTGATATTTGGTATTTTTTAGAAACTAAGGGATCTCCACTAGAGTTTAAAATAAAGGTTTCTGGCTTTGAACAATGCTTGCATGTACAGTTTGCGTTGGTTGGGCCTCCAAGTAGAAAACTGATATTGTGTGTTAGATAGCTAGGTAAACGCATGTTTGCTCTCACAAAATCAGACATCATATTTTGTAACATTGATTTAAATTATCTGAATGTGTCTAGTTGTAACAGACCTAACTTCATTACGTATAGGCAAAGTTGCTGAAATGTCTTTTGTTATACAATCAATCTATCAGTCAAACACACACACACACACACACACACACACACACACAACTACATAGGCACATGGGTAAAATAAAAAGCAAACCTAAAGCATGAAAATAATAGTAAAACTAGACTTAAAACTAGGAACTGAGGAAACACCACCATAGTGGAGGAAACACCAGAGGCAGGATAAAAACCTTTTAGATAAAAGACAAAAATGACAAATATAATATTTATAATAGGTAAAGTAGATAAATAAAATGCTCTAAATAGTAGAACAAATAATAATAGATAAATATTAAGAATAGTAAAAATTAGTAAAGTAATTAACAGAACAAAATTACAGAAAATCTAGTAAAGCAATGAAACTGACTAAAATGTATGAATAAATAGATAAAGTTCAATTAAAAGCCTAACTAAAACCGTAGTTCTTGGTTTTGCTCTTAAAATGTGTGTGTGATGTACAGTATCCAATGCTTAACTAGATAGCGATGACTGATGCATTTATGCTTATTTCCCCATCTTTTCCAGGCTGTAACTAACGTCACAGCCCTGGCCCAGGTAGACCGAGAGAAGATCTACCAATGGATCAACGAGTTGTCCAGTCCAGAGACCAGAGAAAATGCTTTGCTGGAACTAAGCAAGAAACGCGAGTCTGTGCCAGACCTGGCACCAATGCTCTGGCACTCCTGTGGCACTATTGCTGCCCTGTTGCAGGTATGCCCAATATCCCATTCTTTTCTATAGCAAATAGTATGTTTTTATTTGTGTTGTTTTTAACTGATTTCTTTCCTCGTCTTATTTATTTCTCTTAGGAAATAGTGAACATCTATCCATCTATAAACCCACCTACACTTACAGCTCACCAGTCTAACAGAGTGTGCAATGCTCTGGCACTTCTGCAGTGTGTTGCCTCGCACCCAGAGACAAGGTAATAGCGAGTTCATTAAAAGGGAAATGTCAGTTTTTTAATGTTGGTGATGATAGGCTGTCTCAAGAAGTTTCAGCTGTGTAATGCTATTTTGTTTATAGGACAGTGGACATTTTTCCACTCCATCTGACACACTTTGCTCTGAAATAACAGTCAAATAGTCAGTGATAAATAATTTAAATGAGATTTGTATGTAGGATGTAAGTGTTTGATGTGACGGTATAATTCTTCAGTGAATATTAAAGGTAAAGCCTTAGAATTGACTTCTTTATCAGACATAACATCTAAATAATTTCCTTTTAATAATGTCTCTTTTCAATGTAGCAGAAATGTGCGATACATCTGAAAAGTGGACCTTAATTTCTTGTTCTTCAAGTTAATTGCATGTAATACTGCTGTAGGTATTTTTGTCTCTATTGTCAGTAAAATCAATGAAGTTGTAAAGGCATCCTTGTAGCTTGCATCTGATATTCACTGCATATAATTCTGGTTTTGTTAATTAAAATGATTTTACCTCTTTGTTCCTCACCAGATCTGCATTTCTTGCTGCTCACATCCCTCTCTTCCTTTACCCCTTTCTGCACACTGTGAGCAAAACACGTCCATTTGAGTACCTGCGACTTACCAGCCTTGGAGTCATCGGTAAACTTTATTCCCACTTTGACATTTTAATTTCTTGATTTAAGGTTGTTCCCACAAAATTGTGTCTTCATTATTCTCATCAAGCTGCCTTCTTGTATTTGCTGCAGGTGCCTTGGTCAAAACAGATGAACAAGAAGTGATTAACTTCCTCCTCACCACTGAAATCATCCCACTGTGTCTCCGTATTATGGAATCAGGGAGTGAGCTTTCCAAGACGGTACGCAACTGTTCCAGCTGCCTTTTCTGCAGTCCTCTAACTAACATATACCCTAACCAGGGTTCCCGTGTTGACTCTAAGTAATTGATGTCAGCACATTTTTTTCTCTTCAATTTTGGTGATTGTAAAAGTGGTCTTCCGTGTAATTTTGAGTGGCATTAGAAAAGTGTAACTTGCCTTAAGCTGCAGGAACCCTGCTAACTTGACTGTTGGTGTGTATTTATAGATAAAAACCTGGGTCTTTCTCTCTTGTTGATCACCTACACTGTTTAACTACCGTAAAAAAAAAAAATTAAATAAAGAGCAGATCATCAGACCTGCTACTTTTCTTTGAGAATTAAAAGAACTTAAAACGGCTGTAGTGTCAGTCAAACCGTCTATATTTTTTACTCTCAAGTTACAGAAAAATAATATATTAATTAACAGTTTTGGTATGTAATGGGGTTGCTACACCAGCTAATGCCTCATTATTCTTCTCCTCATATTGTTTGGCAGGTTGCTACTTTCATACTGCAGAAGATCCTGCTGGATGACACAGGGCTGGCCTATATATGTCAGACGTATGAACGTTTCTCCCACGTCGCTATGATCCTTGTGAGTGCTCTGAAGAAACCTCTGAGTTTGAATTCTCCTTCTGAGTCTCTGCACCATATAACACTTTGCATTGATTGTAATGGAAGATCCTCTGTCACAATGTAATCTGATGGGTTTTTTTGCAGGGCAAAATGGTGCTGCAGCTCTCTAAAGAACCGTCTGCTCGCCTGTTGAAGCATGTTGTTCGCTGCTACCTTCGCCTCTCAGACAATCTCAGGTAAAGCAGTATTGTACAGAATGCAACACACCTGTATTAACTTCAGCTCTTGATTGAGGGCCGATTTATGTTGAATTGTTTCCAGTCCCCCTGACTCTGGAAACTTTCAATAGAGTAGAGAAAGTTCGCAGTACTGCCACCAGGGGGAGCCTTTACACAAATTCAGTGTGTTGACTGGCAGTTAAATGGCTTGTAAGCCTGTGGTCACAATGTAATATTTACACTCTCATTGTTTATTAGGTAATGATCAGAAAATGTATTAACTGCTGTTTTTATTATCCGTTTCAATTTTTTTTTTTTTTTTGGTGAATACAGACTTATAGATACGCTTTTGGCATTTTTGGCTGTTAGAAGGACAAAGAAAGCAATTTCAAAATATTGCTCTTTGAGTTCTGGTATCTGTTGACTATTGCCAATATAATTTTTGGTTTTACATGATTGAAAATATTGCACATGGGGGAGGTACCCCACTTTGCCTGAAATTAAGACTGAAGACATTATAAGATATTATTTATTTATTATTTCCATGCCTTTGTGCCTTAGTATCATTCTGTGTCCCCTCTGTAAAACTTGAGTTTTTTGCGGGTCTATGAACACAGAGCAGGCGGAGCTCTCCTTGAGTTCATTTTTTCCACAGCAGCAGTTTGTGACTCACCAGGTGAATAATTGATCCGACAAACTGTTCACAGCTGATCAGGTCAATTGATGAGAGGAGCAGCTGCTGTGAGTGAATGCAAACTTTCAGACACAGCAGCATGAACAACCAAGTTTCATTTTAATGTGCCTGACATTCTCCATCTGTGCCCAGAGTTCGCTTTGCACTCCGAGAGTGTGTGGCAATGAATAACCAAACCGTATATATACCCCAACAGTGCTCCTAATGAATGATTCAGCTTAGGATTGCGAATCTTAAGCACTTTTCTTAATCGATTATTGGTAAAAGTAACAATCAATCAATATAAAAGAACACTAAAATAAAAACGTTGCTTATTTCTAACAATACCAAATGCTATTTTTCCTAAATTAACGCTCACAGCAACATATTGCATATCCTTTGACAGCATTGCATAGCCTATCGATTAATTTTTCTGAATTTCACATATTCGATTAAATTCTTAATGATCGATTAATTGATTGTCGATTAATTGTTATAATCCCAAATCCAGCTCTAAAATTAGAATAGGAGATTTGTGATAGCAGCTGTTTTAATTGTTGCAGTCTGCCACACTTAAATGAATGTGTGGGAAACCCTGGATAGAAAAGGTCCCCACAAAAGTAGAAGAGTGCCAGCAGTCAGGCTGGATATATTTTAATAATCAGCCAGTGTATGATGAATTTTACCCACTGGAGTTCGCATCAAGTTCAGATCAGTTGAAAGTTAAACATTGACCAGTTGGATTTGTGTTTTAATATCAAAAGGTCCGTGTTGTTTGCATCAACGACTCTGATCCAAAGTTATTTTAAAGAGGAGCACAAAGATGCAGCTCCTCTCCTCTGCAGCATCTAATGGATGAATCCAGCATGTGTGACGCAGCAAAGCACTCTGCTCACCAATTTCCTGTGAAAGAGACTAGTGTATTTAACCGGCGTTTACCAATATTTTGTTTATCAACCTGATAGGTAAGGTATAGCTCATTATAGCTAGTATTGCTTTCAGTATTAGTAATAATGCATATCAGGAAAGCATAATGCAGAAGAGGGCTTATACTTGAAAAATAAATTAAGCAGGAGAACCTCCATAGATAGCAGCCTTTATCTGAGGAATCACCTTTTCTCTGCATGACTTTTTCATATATGTGTATGTAGTCTTGATGTACTGTAGGTAGAGAAGTACAGCCTTTCATTGAATAATAATAACTTTATTTAATAGATTTACCTCTCGCTGCCATTTGGAGCCCTCAACATGAGAAGCTTTGTCTTTAATAGCAAGATGCTGTCGACAAAAAAAGTACTTATATGGTGTTCCTTCCTTCAGAGCCAGAGAAGCGCTGCGTCAGTGTCTGCCAGACCAGCTGAAAGACAGCACCTTCGCCCAGGTGCTGAAGGACGACACCACCACGAAGCGTTGGCTGGCTCAGCTGGTCAAGAATCTGCAGGAGGGCCAAGTCACCGACGCCAGAGGTATCCCACTGGCTCCGCAGTGACGGGGACAAAGTATGTGTTTACAGAAGGACTCTGTCATCACCGTCTAGATTTTGTATTTTTGCCAAATGTGGTGCTAAGATTGTCTGCAAAGTGAAAGAAATAATAAATGAAGTTTTTTTTTTTTTTGCTTTTGGATAGATAAATTACACCATTTTTTCCCCCCACACAGTAGGTCACTATAACAACTGAAAAAAATCCTGCTTTTTATGAGCCAGAGTGAAGCCAAAACTGATAACTCATATTTGAGACTAATTAAAATCCAATGATGATTTGTTGGCTGGTATTTGTTTATGACAGATATGTTTTTGGCAAAATCGCTTAAATTTTGATGGAGAGTTGTGCTAAAGATATGTCTGGGTAGGATATTTTACAACTTAAACTTAGTCATTTTGAACAGGTAACTGAAAATTCAAAATAACTGCTATAACAGAAAAAGACATGAAACATGAAATGGGGAAAAAATGGCCCAATATGCAATGCAGCTTGTAAAACACGTATTGCTGCAGTTCTCACTTCGATTTCTATCTCCATGTCTGTCCACATATCAATACTGATCAATACGAATGATAAGCCAGTATCGATTGTTATTATCAGCTCCTCCACAATATTGGTCAACACTCGTCTTTTCCCGTTCATCACTGTAACTTGATGTAACATTCCACCTCAAAACAGGAACTGTTATTTTTTGCTTCTTGCATTTCAAATAAGACTTTTTAATCTTCTATATGACTGGTTTTGTCTCTTTATTTGTGGGTTGATACCACAGTATATGCAGCAGTTTAGTAGAACTGCAGATGAATTTCCTTAATAGTTTTATGTGTTTGTTGGCTTATATTTGGCCTAGTAATCTATGAGATGTTTAACACCTCTTTTAGGATTAATTGTGCCTTTGACATGTGCTTAGGAGAACTGCTTTCAGTCCTTTTTACTGGAAAGACGGGGGGGAGACATTGACTCTGAAGGACAAATTGTTGTCCAAGTGGAAACAAACATTTTTTTTACCCCACCCAAACGTTCCCAAGAGGTATTGCTGGCACCAGACAACCAGAGAGCTTTCCGTTTTCCTCAGAGCCTAGCAACATGTTCCTTTTCTCTCATCAGTTAAGAGTTTCCACAGATACCTCGGTTCTGCCATGTTTGCTGCTGGGGATAGTAACTTACACTAGGTGGCTTTCCATGACAGATTTGAGCAAAAGCTTAAGTGATATTTTCAAAATGTCAAAACACAATTGCGTTTCCACTGAGTGATGCTATGTGACTTCTCCACTCATGATAACATTCCAAGAAGCGTGCTGATTGATGTCCAAAACATTGGCAATTTGGCACAGAAACTGTAAGTTTAAGAAGGGTACAGACTGCTCTTGACATGAGTCGGAGCATATCAGAGCAAAGTCTGGACACTTTCATGTAGTGTACGCTGGTCATTGACGCAACCGGAGAATGCATACCATCAAAGGCCAGTGAATGTATCGTTATCGCTACATTGCACCTAACTTAAGCCAACGTTGCCTTGGCTTGGATCCAGTATGTTACGTACTTAACTCATCTCAAGCTCCCTCTGCAGTCTGCAAGTGTTTCACTACAACGTTGCGTTGAAGCAGAGTTCAGATAACTGTTGGGTTAGTGGGTTTGCCTTGTACTAGTGATGGGCACAGTTTGTTGGGGCGTGTCGTGTACACTATAAACATAATGTGTATAACTATACACGTCTCTTTTGTATCCAGTGGTAGACAGAATTGTACAGTGAAACCGACACTTAGGGAACCAATGTTAAAGCCCATGGTGTCATTGTCTTTGGCCATTACACTGTGTAATCATTTACAATATAATGATAAACTAAAGCAAAAATGTGTCTATTTCCACTTAAATGCCACTTTTGGTTGATAAAATGGCTGAAATGATTCACAAAAACAGTTACTGATGAATTTCCTGTCAGCTGATTAAATCAATACATTGTTTCACAAGTCACGCCCCAGCATGACTGCAAGTATCAGTTCAAGGTCTGAAGTTTCTTGAAGATGGTTTCATTTGTTGTTTGACAGATGAGAAAGTGGCTCACCTGAGCTCACTGAATTCTTACTCTAACAGCCCAACAGACTCATGAGCCTTGATTTCCTCTCACCGGTACATTAACAGATTGTGGCCCCCATAGATTCCATTATGCTCACAGCAACTGCTTCACCTACGCTCAAGCCTTCCATTTGTGAGCAAATCCGATCCCCATAAGAGGTGTTGCAGAGTTAGCATTGTGTGTTTTCGTCCGTTTATGAGGAAAGAGCTTCAGTAGCTAAAGTCATTAGAGGCCAGGTCCTGGGACCCTTTCAAATGATAGAGTGCATTAGCTCGACTGGGTTGAGAACGGTGAAAGTGATGTTTTCCATTTTTATGGTGCTGTTTGTGATTTGGATGTCTACATTGTCAGCCAGTAATATTCTCCTATGATTTGTTTGCATTTTAAAGCAGGTTTGAACTAAGACTGTGAATCACCAGAGGCCCCATGAAGTAGTTAGTAAGTAGGACTGGACCAAGGGAAGAATGGAGGGGAAAGGAAAAAAAAACCCTTGTTTTTCTTCAAGTGTATTTCAGGCTCCATTTTTAAGGTGGAGCATCTTATGAAGTTATCGTTATAATTCTAAAAATTCTGATCTCTTGCTTTTTTATGACCAGAATTTAATTGTACTTTTACTTTCAATACTTTAGTACATTTAATATCCTAAAATTACTTTTTATACTTAAGTGCAGCATATATCAGATGCTTTAAGACTTTTACTCAAGTAATATTCTAATAGGTGACTTTAATTTCTACCAAATTCATTTCTTGCTAAGAAATCTGTACTCAAGTATGGCTTTTGGGGAACTTCATCCACCACTGGCTGCAATAAGCTAAGTATTGTGATATAATCTATTGTAATTTCCAAAGGAAAACATTGTCAACATTTGTATTATCTCTTAATCTCTTATCTCTTATAAAGTTTTCAGTCCATTCATCTCAGTTAAGTTATTTTTATTGCTGCAAAATGTAAATGTAGTGGACTGTCAAAGCAAATAGTTATATTAATCTAGTAAGCTATTAAAAGTTTCATTTGTATTTGCAATATTTATAACTTATGCAATTAAAAAAAATTGGCTTCAGTGTAGCAATACAATATTTCCACACAAAAGTATTTCGATGCTATGCTGTATTAATTTTTCTGGGCTCAGTGCCTTTTCACATGCATGTTGGACAGTGGAGAAATATAAATTAAATTAAGCACTGTAATAAAATCTACACGGCTGTGCTCTGCAGTGTGTGGCACCTTGCCAAGTTCTATACTATCATCCTTTATCAGCCTTTACTCAGACTATTGCAATCTTTAGATATCATCAAATATCAGGAGTTTTTTTACTTGAACAATATGTATTTCTCATTGTTTTATGTTCGGGCCTCTCCAGCACAGCAGGAATTTTCCCAGAATTGTGATCCTTGTTATCAGTGCTGATACAGAACGCAAGAGTCACCCTGCAGAACAGCAACTATCACTCAGAGGATGAGGAAGAAAGACAGACAGAAAGAGGTGAAGCACGCTGAAAGGAATGACCCTCACCAGATGCAGCGAGTGAGGGGACTGCGGATGGTGGAATGAGGGAGTGGCAGGAAAGGAAGGAAGGCTGGTGGGGAGGGGGTGGGCAGAGGAGGAGGAGGAGGAGGAGGAAGAGGATGAGGAGGGGTAGGAGCAGAGCGTACCAGTGTGAGGCAGCAGCGACTAGGGAATCGGGTTTCTCAGACCTATAGCAGTGAGAGTGCTGAGAGAGGGGAGGAGAGAGGAGGCTGAGCCAGATTTCCCCTCGGACACTCCCATTCTTTTAAAGGTCCTGAGCTCAGCTAACAGTCCCTGGACTCTCCTTGATCCTGGATCTCAGTGACCAGTGACGTACACACCTCCCTGAACCTTATCTCGGGCCGGCCATCAAGGGTCCTACCCCTCAGTGTCTTGGGGCCCTTCCTGGGAGAGCTGTCTCCTACAGAGCACCTACATCTGGAGGTCTGACAATATCCCTGCTAAGATCTGCACTTTTGGTAAGCAAAACTCTTTTTCCCCTATCTAGGAGAAATGCAAGGTTGTATGACTCATTATCCTTCTTTCTTTAGCTGCAGTTGTATAGAGGCTGAAAGGATGCTTTTATGTCTCATATTTCTGCCTCTGGTTCTAATTTTCTGTGCACAAACCTCACTCCCTGCAGCTGTTTGGAGTTATATATGGATTTAATTGGACGAACTGTTTACTTGTTTGTCGAATTCTTCACATGTGCAGGAAAAAGGCAGTCAAGGGTAAACACCAGGACACAGATTTCAATGTACAGGCAAAATGGAACATTCCTACGATGGATAAAACTCATTTAAACTAAACTACAGCAGAAGCGCACAAGATAAAAGTATGAACATGTTTGGTTTTTATGAGAGTTTCCCAATTTCTGTCCTCTCAGATTAGTCATGTCTGTGTGTTTGTGTGTGTGGTCAGTGAACTCCCTGGAGAAGTGGCCATGTGTGACTCATCTGCATGCTTATGCATGGCCCCAAAAATAAAACATAACGTGACCTAATTGAAGCTTAAAAAGTCTGGATGTTAGGCACGAAGGAGGGTGTGTTGAACTTTCAACAGTAGAAAACTTGGATGGGAAATAGAAATGTCTTTGACGTGGCTCCGCAGTGAAAGTGCAACACATAAAAAGCGCACTTCAGTTAATGGAGCAAATAGCTGTGGAAAATAAGCCTGGCTTTCATGGTCAGTCTGTGTTTTTCCATATGAGCGTAATATTAAATCGTGAAGCAACTGTGAAAGCATTCCTAACATCACGTCAGTCATACTGTGGTGAGAACTCTATGTCTCTGTCTAACTTTCTCCTGAAGGGGGGCTGGCACACATTTGGTTGTGAAACAAGTAGAACCCAAGTCTAGATCTTGTTGTTTCAGGAGACAATGGAAGGAAAGGATATCTGTCAGACAGGAACACAAATATAAAGACTTAAAAAAAAAACCCTTTCCTTTCTGGAAGTGTTTGATCCACGTTTATCTGTGAACAGCAGAGATAGCAGGAATTTAACAGTTTTCACTGATAAGCACAAAGTCTGCGGTACATTTGTCTCGTTCTGTTTAAGTGTCTGCTTTTATTGAGACACATTGTGAGGATACATAAAAGGTCTCAAAACACTAAGAAACAAATGTATAATTTCAGGCTATAGAAAAAGCTAGACTTGGGTTGACCTGTCTATTAAAGCAATGGTCTTGTATAACTCAGTATATACAGAGTAGCAGTGGTGGATTCAAGCTTTCCAGCACGTAGGGCAACCTCAGCACGATCTCGTCCCAACTCATCATATACTGCCTCTTTATCTGTGGACCTACATGTCAAAATTTGACACACTAAATAAAATAAATACATTAATTAATTAATATTAATAATAGTAGTAGTAATAACCAAAAAGAAATTGACACACTAAGTACCTTTCCACATTAGTTTTTGACGTTTAGGGACTGCGTGTCAGTTTCTGCTTGTTACATGCATTGTGTCTTTTCAAACTATGCGTCCATTTTTACAGGATATGTACAGTTTCTCCTCGTTGTAAAATGCATTGTTTTTAGGTTATTTCCTTAAGTTTATGAAACAAAAGACTGTGGTTAGGTTTGGCTTAAAATAAGTTTGGCTATAACTCATATTATATATGTCATTACTGTAGCCTGCAACACATACTAGCATACTACATTGTTAATAAAAATAACTCCATTGACTTTTGGTATATAGACTTTGGTGGATTCTTTAGATGGAATGACGAAAAGGTAATGGACAGGCTTTCTTGTTGTTTCCTGTTTGAAATGCTGAGTAGAAAACCAGGGACCGTCCAACTAGCAGCCCGTTTGTCCAGTCAGGATCATTCCAAGATAAAGTACGTCACCAGGGGGAGGCAGCCAGTCTTTTAAAAAAGGAGGGAAAACGTTAGTGGTCAATTAAGTAGAGCAACACATGCTCTAGTGTCCTTGTCAGACCTGCAGGAAATGCGCCGTTAGAAGTGATATATATGTTTACAAGTCCAAAAATCTTTCGCCATGCTAGCAGCCCTGTGTGCTAAATGCTAGCACCATAATGCTAACATGCTCGCAATAGCAATGCTAATGTTAAGCAGGTATCATGTTCACCAGGTTAACCATCTTAGTTTACTGTTTTATTAGGCTAACATTTGCTAATTAGCACTAGCTGAGGCAGATTGGAATGTCATTTGTTCTGCAGTTATTTGGTCAGAACCAAAGTATTAACAGTTTTGACCAGATGATGAAAAGTAAAGTGAATCACCAAAGTTGTTACAATTCATCCTGAGGTGAGTGTTTGAGCCAAATTAATGGCAATCCATCCAAAAGTTTTTGAGACATTTTGGTCCAACCACAAATGTAGCCCTATTGTAGTGCAAGATGAAAAGTCATAGGGTCAACAAAGTCATTATGGTGCATCCTCAGGGAACCATGAATGTCTGCATTAGACTTCATGGCAAACATGTCAGTCGTGGAAATATATAGACCAGTGTGGTGGACCGATTGAACAACAACAGTTTGTCACACCAACATTGTCTTACCTTTGGGCCAAGCCACCAGCATAGTTAGAAAATGATACCTATACTACAGTTTTGTATGATACATAAATTCTCAGGAGAATAATTTTAAGATTTGCAAATTATTAATTTAAAGTGATCACGTAGTCACATGTAGTAAAATCAAACTTTAAAAAAAAACCAATATTTCTCCTGATTTCTATCACATGAGGCTAAGGTGAGTACAGGCTGCTGAGTGTGTCTGGTTTCTCTGAGTCAGCACAAAGGCTGCAGGAGCTGCCGTACACAAGCCTTTCAGTCTGCTCGCCCATAATGAGTAAAGATTGATGGTGTGAGTGGATCAAGATTTAAACGCTGACTCACCCTGAAAATACCTTGGCATTGAGTGCATCAAGTCAACCACACTCTCGCAGACTGTGTCGGTGTTCGGTCTCTTTCAGTTATCTTTTAAGAGAACTCTTTTTGGTTGCCCCAGTTTCATGTCACAGATGTCAGGTTTATCAGACCTTGAGCTGGTGGGGATTAAGTGTTTTGCTCAGAAGCATTCCAGCAGAGCAGTCAATTGCCAACTCAGGGAGTTTGAGCCCAGATCTCATAGTTTAATAACTAGGATTCCTGTCACGATCCTATACTGCTCAGCTGATTGTAACTATGTGAGGCACAACAGAATGGCTGATTAAGGTGATGGATGGACATGTTTCGCATGAATCAGCAGGGAAGTCCTGAATGGGCAAAAAGTGAACTAGCAATGCCCTTCCTTAACAACTCAAATCAAGTTTCCCTATAGCAAGGTACTGAATAAACTACCCCAATGAATTTACTACAATAACAGGGAACTGGAGTTTTGTGTAACTATCAGTCTGAACCAGGCAGCTGCTAAAAGTGTTGCGCAAACTGTCTGTGTACATTTGCAGATTAAAATTATATTGTGATTTCTTTTTCTGTTGAGGTAGTTCATGCATCAAATGAATGCACATAGAGGTTTTATGAAATGTATTTTGTTTGGAAACAGGGCAAAGCATCTGGAACAGTTTGCTGACATCTGCTTCTTCTTAGCGCCACATTTTCATTGGCATGATTCAAGAATAGAAATGGATCCTGAAAGTTCACGTGAGTAAATATTATTCTAACAGAATGAGGATAGAGAAATTGTGAAGATTTTGCAATTTGTTTGAAAGTTTAAGGTCTAATAGAAGTTGAGCTTAATGTTAACGTCCATACATCCTTATTGAATCAGTAATGGCATAATCATTGAAGTAGTGAAATCCTCTCCCTGGCTTGCCAGTTTTGATGGTTTAGTATTTGAGGTAGGACATGATCATGACATTTGACTTTTTACATGACTCTGCAGGCATCCAAGATGACCCAGATGTCAAGGTGATGATGGCAGGGTCGACTCTGAGAAAAGTCAAGTCACGATCGTGGAAGAAGCAGCGGCATTTTCGCCTTCTGGAGGATGGCCTGACTATCTGGTACAAGTCAAGATGGGCTGGCAGAGGTCACTCCACTTGTGAGTACAGAAGTGTGTGTGCATCTTTACATGCTTGATTGTACTCATATATTAACTGTTGTTTTATTCATATGACCTCTTCAGTCAGTCGTTGAAAAATATAGCGCATTATACTGACTAATTGGTTCAAATACAGGCACAAGCACACAGAAAGTTTTCAAGCATGTAGATTAGCATGAATGGTACTGCATCACGTAATCTCAATTGGAAGTACACCTTTTAGGGCACCTAATTGTGTTTTTTCCACTGATGGGCACCATACAGAGCAGTTTGACACATTTTCTCTTCTTGAAGGGAACCCAAGAAGGCACTGCATCATATTATCTCCACTTAAGGGCTCTCTAAATCACACTTCATGATTTTTCACTGAAAGCACACTCCATGATGTTTTCTCCACTGGAGGGGAACCCAGAGAGTACTTCATTAGGGTTTCTCCACTGAAATGGCCCTGTGATGGCACTTCATCAGGCTGTCTTTACTTGAAGTGCACCCTTGAGGACACTTAATTGTGTTTTCTCCACTGAGGGGCACTATACAGACATATTCATCACATTTTCCTCTACTGGAAGGAAACCCTGGAGGGCACTGTATCATATTTTCTCCGTTTAAGGGCTCTGTAGATGGCCTTGAACAATGGCATGTTTGTTTGTTTGTTTTTTTCACTGAAAGGGCACTTTGTGTTTTCTCCACTAGAAGAACACCCTTAAAGGCACTCAATTGTGTTTTCTCCACTAGAAGGGCACCCTCAAGGGAACTGTACCATACCGTGTTTTAAGAGAACACTAGAGGATACTTCATCTTCATGTAGTGTTTTGGCACAGGGAGGATGGAAGTGGTTAAAGAACGTTGTTTGGGCCAGTGACAGGTTGAACATGATGCTAGGCAACTAACTGAAGACCTCAGTTAGCTGCTTAGCATCATCTTCAACCTGAGGCCCTGAACAGGGCCGTATGCAAGGTTTTAGAAACACTGAGGTCCAAAAACCAAGCTTGCTATGGGGGTTCATCAGGGCATGATGTCTTGAGATTTTTCTAAATTCGCTGATCTAAATACGTGCATTTTAAGACATTTGGAGAGCAAAAAATGGACAACATCTTGGGGTGCTCCACCAGAAAAAAAATTGAAATAAAAAAAAAAGAAATCCTGCATTTCTACACCACCTACACTAGTCTGGATTGATTAGATTGAGGGTGTAGAGAACAGCATAATTATTGGATGGACCCTGTATGAGGAAAGGATAGAATAATCATAATAATCAGTGCTGGACTTTTCTATCAGCCCCCCAATTAAAGGGCCCAAACTATGATTGATCTACTTTGATGGTTAGATATGAAAAATAATGAATACTCTTTCTGTTCTTACTCATTGTTCCCTAAAATAATGTACCAAAGGCCCCTAAAGCTCCTTTTTAAAAAGGGAACTGCATACTTCTAAAATATAGAGGTCCTGCCCTTGGGGACCTCAGTGATAGGTACGGCCATGGCCTGAGCACGTTTCTGAGATGCTCTCAGGACCAGCTAATCTTATTCAAAGCACCGCACATTCCAGTCGGAAAAAATGTTAGCGCTTGATGGTCTGCAGGAAGCACAGTCTTAATGGCTCTCTCCTGATCATCTTTGTCAAAGCGTGTGTCAGAGATAAGAATTTCATTAGGGTAGGAGGCATCACTGGTTTTGGTGGTTGTGTTGGTTTTTGCAGTTCAGCTTTTGTGCTGATTAAAAACATAGTGTTAGTTTAAGATGTGTCGACTGCCTTTTTTTTTTTACTTCTGAAAAAGCCAGGTTAACTGTTCCACAATATCTCCAGTCGTGATGCTGATCTGAGAGGCTGCAGGTTCCAGCTACATATTTACCATACAGAAATGAAGGTGTTATCCCCAAGCCCCAAGTTCACTTCATATCAATTGGTTGTACATATCAAAATTCATGGCAAAAGTATTTATCAGCCCAAACAGCTTCATTATCCAGTTTCTTTGTCCTTGCCAGTCTCGATTACTGAGGTGGAGGCAGTGCGTGAGGGCCACCAGTCGGAGGTCCTGCTGAGCATTGCTGAGGAGTTCCACGCTGACCTCTGCTTCACTTTGGTGTTTCACGGTCGCCAAGGCAACCTGGACCTTGTGGCTGAGTCACCAGAAGAAGCTCAGGCCTGGATCCAGGGAGTGCGTAAGCTGATTCGAAAGGCTCAAACAATGGATGAGAAGGAGAGGCTGGACCAGTATCCTTTTACTGTAGACGCTTACTGTTTGGTATTTTATGAAAAACACAGACTCAAACTGTCTTCTTTGAACAAAACTGAAAGTAGTCTTGCTAAAAGTGTGATCTCCCCCAAAGAGTGTCATATTATAGGCTAATAATATAAAGTGGTGATAGATTGGAGATACGGGCGTAGAAAGCACTGAAAATGTTGGTGGGACAAGCTAACGGGAGGGTGTGGGTGCCCTCCTCCACAACATTTTTATCAGAGTACATTTCCTGTGTTCTAAAACTACAGGTGCTTTGATACTTTCATCTGGCTACACTAGCTGGAGAAAAAGTATGGGTATATTTTAATTTCATCTAGGGGAAGTGGATGGTCCAAGATCACATATTTGAAGACATTAAGACTAAAAGTACTAAGAAATTAATTTGATGACTAATGAAAACCATCTTTAATAATAATGCCTCGTTGTTTGTTTCAACTTCATGCTTGCTTGCAATTGCAGTTTCTGTTAAATGGATTTCTTTAATGTTATCAAATCAATAAGTGAAGTGGAGAGGGCAACTGCTGTCAAAGTGTCTAATGCATTCTCCAATAAACTACATTCATCCTCTAATCATATCTACCACTATAAAGAATCAGCAGCACCTGAGGCTGATGTCTCAAAGCTAGATTATGTTGTTAGCCAGTTATCTGGGTGGTTTTGTTTAAACTTTACATCATAGACTGTAATGGAAGGAGCCACCATAACTTCACCTATTGGTTTATGGTATTTTGGTATTGTGTTTATCGCCATCATGGATTTCTGGAGCCAGAAGGGACCATATTGGACATGAGGGTGGCGATGACCCTATGACTAGCTAGAAAAAAAACAACTAAAAACAGAAATAATACAAAACCATTGAAGTTTGCTCTACCCATGAGATTATATGAACAGTGAATTATACTAATAGAGCTCTCCAACTGATTGTAACATTTTTAAATGGAGAAATCAAGTTTTTACATTTGAATTGTTATTCCACAACACTTGTTCGCTGGCGTTGTCCTCAACGTCTTGTCAGGTGGGTCTTGGACTGGTTCCAGAAAGCGGACAAAAACAAGGACGGAAAGATGAACTTCAAAGAGGTGCGGAAACTGCTGAAGATGATGAACGTGGACATGAATGAGGAGCATGCTTTGCATCTTTTCACGGTGAGCTTTTGAACTGCTTTGGATATTGTTGCATCTTGGTGTAAATTGTAAGAATTTAGTTTAATTAACTTTGAATGTGAGATTTATTAAATTACATTTCAGAGCTCTTCTCACACTCCATTTGATGTGACACATTAGCTACAATGTTATAGTACAGCATTTAAATAGATAATAAACATTGCAACAAATACATAACTAAAGCTCTTCCTTTATTTCCACAGATGGCTGATAAATACGAGAGTGGCTCTTTGGAAATCGAGCAGTTTGTCCATTTCTATAAGATGCTGACTCAGAGGGATGAAGTGTGGAAGGTGTTCCAGGATTACTCCGGAGATGGAGAGAAGTTAATGTTAGAGGAGCTGGAGAACTTCCTGAGTGTTGAGCAGCATGAGGGAGAGAAGAGTTCCCAGCATGCCCAGGAGCTGATTGATCGCTACGAACCATCTGAGTCAGGTAAAGATGTCTGACTGACAGCAGCAGTGGTGGAATGTAGCCAAGTACATTAACTCAAATTATGTACTAAACTATTTTACTTGAGTATTAATCCATTATTAATCCAATGCCAATTGAAATTTTCTCAGTACTTTTCTAATTTATACTTACTTTACACATTAGTATATAGACACACAATATTTCAGTGTCTACAGCAGATCAGAAAAGGTAGATATTAGCAATGTAAAATGTTTTTTTATAATCCAAAATGCTTAAGGTGATGTATTTGTTAGAGTTTTGTATATTTTAAGGTTCCACATTTTTATCAGATTAACATTATTGTTTTTATGCAAGATGTGTTTTCAAGTGTTAGATTTTAGTGTTTGAACTGATTAAAAGAGCACTGGATTCAAGGAAATGTGGCAAATTATAATGACATATGTGATATCAGTGCATAATGACACACAAAAAAAAGACCTTTTGTTTGTGAATATTGTCACAAACTGGAGATAAAAGCATCTGCACACTGAAATCTTGTATTCACAGCTTTGGGTCTCATGACTATATTTTTAGAAAAAAAAGAGTCATATGAGCATCTCTTTGAGCCTGAGTACAGGCAGCATACCAAGGCCACCAAAGATTAGTGTCACCAATTCAGTGTCTGACCAAATGTCTCCCCTTCTCTTCTTGACCTATGATGTTAACGTTCAGCCAGAAAAGTGTTTTTGCAGAACATTATGTGACAATGAAGTTGATCTTTGACCTTTTAGATACACGGTAAAATGTTGTTACTTCATAATTTTATCCTTTTTGAAATTTGTGTGAAATTTTCTCATGATTAGCAAAAGAATTCCTGAGTTAGGGCCAAAAAATAGGTTTTATGAGGTCACGTTGATCTTGACCTTTAAACGTAAACCACCAAATTCAAAACAGTTCATCCTTGACTCAAGTGGATGTTTGAAGAAATGCCGTCAAGGTGTTCCTGAGATGTTGCATTCATGAGAATGACACAGATGCAAGGTCAGAGTGACCTTGACCTTTGGCCTTTAAAATCTAATCTGTTCATTTTTGACTCTAAGTGGAAGTTTGTTCCAAATTTGAAAAAAAAAATCCTTCAAGGCATCCCTGTAATATTGTGTTCATGAGAAGGAGACAGATGAGGTCACAATGACCTTTACCTTTGGCGACCAAAGTCTTATCAGTACATTCTCTAGTCCAAGTGCAAATTTTTGCCAAATTTGAGGAAATTATCTCAAGGCTTTTTTGAGATATAGTGTTCATGTGCATTAGCTGGATGCAAGGTCACTGTGACCTTGACCTTTGAACACCAAATTCTAATCAGTTTATTGCTGAGTCCAAGTGGACGTTTATGCCAAATTTGAAAAACTCCCCTCAAGGTGTTGAAATATTGCGTTCACAAGATTGAGACACACAAGTACACAGTTACCTCGACCGTTGGCCACTACAATTTAATTAGTTCACCCTTAAGTCCAAGGTGACGTTTGTCCAAATTCCCTGACGTTTGTCCAAATTCCCCTCAAAGCGTTTTTAAGAGGACAACATGAAAACATAATGCCGTCTACAATTTAATATCCATAGCAAATTTTTATAGCAATTCACCTGCAATTTGCAATACTGATAACAAGTCATTTGAGTGTGTAGATGCTTGTGTTTCAGTCAGCTTGTACTTTTATTCCAGCAACTTGGTTAAGACATATACCATGTGACCTTCACTGCCTCTTGAACTGTGAATACTGAGGTCTTATCGTATCATATCCTCTGTTCAGCAAAGAAACAAGGCGCCATGTCATTAGATGGCTTCCAGATCTACCTGTGCTCACAGGAGGGCTCCATATTTAAATCTGAACATCTGGATCTTCATCAGGACATGAGCCAGCCGCTCAGCCACTACTTCATCTCCTCCTCACACAACACCTACCTGCTGGAGGACCAGCTGCGAGGACAGAGCAGCCTGGAGGCCTACATCCAGTGAGGGCTACTGCACACAACACATGCAGCTCTGTCTATGCTTAACCCTTTGAAACCTGTAGTGACATCGCTTTTCTTATGCTGCTGTCAGATGCCTTCACAAGTATTTAATCTTTTGAAACCTGAGCACATTGGCACAATTTCTTCCAAAAACATGGGGGAAAAAAGGTAATGTGCAACTTGGTAAGAAATGTTACACAAATTCATAGATTTAGAAAACTATTTTTAAAAAGCTAGATAAATATCTGTATAGTAAGACTAGTAAGAGAAAAGAGCTAGGGAAAAACTATTTTCATAACTGATATAATTATGTATTTAAAATTCTGTTACAAAATTATTACATTTTTTTCCTTTCTCAGATCATTTTCTTTTGTTTTTTGTTTTGTTTTGTTTTTTCTAAACTAATTTTCAGGTCATTTTCTTGTACTCTTTTTTGAATTTATTTTTTGCCAATTTTTTAGTTATTTCTTCTTTTGTTGCCCTTTGTCTTTTTCCCATCAAGCCAATTTGCCCAAGTTTAAAAGGGTTGATACCTGCTTTAACTGAAACAGAGGTTAGATAATCACACAAAAGCATACCGAAGGAAATTTAATGTACGTCTCAGAGATGAGCGAGTTGACTTTTTTTAACTTTTATTTTGATTTCCTTATACGGACAGGCAAAGTCATAGATAAAAATGGTGTATTCATAGATTGAAATGTATCATATACTTTTAACTGAAACACGATGTGTGTGTGTGTGTGTGTGTGTGTGTGTGTAGGGCCCTGAAGAGAGGCTGCCGTTGTGTAGAGGTGGACTGCTGGGACGGCAGTGATGGGGAACCCGTCGTGTATCACGGTCACACTTTGACTTCCAAGATTCTTTTTAGAGACGTCGTCTCAACGCTGAAGGAATATGCCTTCAAGGTGAGCAGCGCTGGTTAAACAGTTAATTCACCCAGATAATACACACACACACAAAAGTTCACCACTTACTCCTAGCATTATTCAGCAATTATTCTGGTCAGGTTTTCATTAAATTCAAAATGAACATTTTCTTGCAACACCTTTCTGTGAACAGTTTGAATTGGAACATTTGAAATATTTTCTATAAAAACTCTGGATTCTCCAGAATAACGAGGAAAACATTGTGAAACAAGATGTTGCTGTTGATATTCTTTACTGCCATGACCACCACAAATAAAATCCAAATGAAAGGAAAGTTTTGGCTTCTTATGACTAACAGCAATCTAAAAAAATTGTTTTTCTGTTCTGGGCAAACCAACCCTTTAGAGCAGTTAGAAGTCCCACTCACAAGAGTATCTGAGTGCCCAGAAAAGTGCAAAGCACACAAAGAGCAGTTGGTAAACCTCCCTGCCCCTGGAATTATGTACCCCCGCTGACTGACCTACATGGAAAACAACCAGGAAACTTCTCACATGTCTCTACTTCTTTATTGGTGCCACTAAAACTTTCCTACTCAACTTTAGGGAAGATGTGATGAAGAAACTGTTCTGGAGAATTGTGGAAACTCAACCTCATTGAAAAGTCAATACAACACTTTTACCACTGCGTTTTTTAGGAGCTGATATAATTATAGCATAAGTAAGACAGAAAACAGATGAGCTTTTAAAGCCAGAATTATGTCCTCTCTTTCTTGTTTGATAGGTATCGGACTTCCCAGTCATCCTGTCGATTGAGAATCACTGTGGTGTGGAGCAGCAGACAGTCATGGCTCAGCACCTCAGCCAAATCTTAGGTGACACACTACTGACCACCCTGCTGGATGGCCAGGTCCCTCAACAGCTTCCCTCTCCACAGGTGTGCATCTGGGTTTTCTTATATTTGGCCAGATATGCACTTAATAGGGCAATACACCCTGGCATTCTTTTTTGTGTTCTTTGTCAACCTTTTGTAAAACTTTTACAAAGAAACATGATTGTGAACTATCAGATGGATTGTCATAGCCTTTTATAGAAACGCTCCTAGTCCCCAGAGGATGAACCATTTGGACTTTGGTGATCCCCTTATCTCCATCTTTAGTATCACCATCTTTACATTTAAAATTTGAGATGTTTGGACCACAATTGGTTGGAGTGCCATTAAAAAAATAGTCGAGACATTGATGGTCCCCAGATAATGAAATGTGATTTTAACTTTGGTGACCTTGATTTTTCATATATCACCGTCATTGGGTCATAATTTCAGTTTGTCCAATACTTAGGTCTGTCACCAGATACCTGCAGAACATATGACATTCTCATTACCACAACTATAGGGCTTCCGTGTTTTGTGCTAACAGCAAACATTGAGTGAGGGTAGTTATTCGCATGTCATGTAGGTGTACAGCAATCAAAAAATGGCGTAAATGAGGAAAACGAAATTACACCTGGAGCACAGAAATTACACTATGGAATACGTATGAGGGTTACGGGGAGACATTGTTAAAGTGTAGCTTTTACATAGTGTTTGCATATCGCAGTTTTAGACTTAACACTTCAATTTTGGTGATTTTCTGTCTTAACTTAAACAGTTCTATTCATTTTGACCTGACGATCCAAGTAGGATCAAAACATTGTCTTCGATAAACTTGTGTGGCATGAAGTGTGCAGGTGTAATGTTTTTCCTCAACCAATCAATTAATCGATTAAAAGAAAATGATTAGAAAAGAGGTTTAGAGTCAATATAGATTATTTACAAATTATAACTCAAAACTAATAAATTTTGACATGAACTCAATAAGAGGGTTAATGCGTGTAAACGGTATATTGAACTTGGGAACTTATGATGACATAAATCTATTCCATTACAATTAGTGATACATTTATATCGGGATCTATCTGATACAAAGCGTCAGTAAACATTCTGCTTTGATTAATTTTTAGGAATGAAATGTTTTCAGACAGTCTGATCTAGGAAAACTTTGGCATCATTAGGAATTCAGAGACATTTTAAAGATTAATGGCTGGTGTGTGTCTAAACATCCATCTTACAATGATCATAAAAGCACAGCCATAGTATACTGTAACTTCCAAACTCTTTCCCATTAGAGCACTTAAGACAATCAATGCTAACTTGAAGTAATGGCACATAAATGCTGCGAGGAATTCCACTGAGGGTTTTGGCGATTAAGTAGTGGTTCTTTGCTGCATTTACTTAGGAAACAACAAAGTGCAGGAAGATGGACCAACTTTTTTTCTGGGTACTGAAGACAACAAGTCCTCAAGAAGTGTGACATCCCACATTCCAGCACTCATTCAGCACATTGTTTTTTTTTTATGGAACTGGATTGAACAGAAAAATACTACAAATGAGGTGGATCAGAGCCAGCATGAAGAAGAAGAGCTCTGACCCTTCTGTGCTTGTGTTGGTGTCTGTTATAGGAGCTGAAGGGGAAAATTCTGCTGAAAGCTAAAAAGATCAGTGATCCAGGAGACTCTCTGGATGAAACTCTGACAGATGAAGTTAGTGATGAGGAAGAGATGGCCAACGATGATGCTGGAAATCTGCCTACAGAGGAGCCACCCGCTGAGGGTTTGAACCACAATGCAAAGGTATAACAGCTTGATGCTTTAAGCTCAATCTGAAAGACACGAGATTCAACTACTTTTACTTTATTATAGTCCAGAGGGAAATATTGCACTTTTCACTTAAATACATTTATCTTAAAGCCTTAGTTACTAGTTACTTTACACATTAATATTTTTCATGAAAAGCTTACGAAATGTTTATAGAATATGATGTTTTATTATAAATTAACCCTTTGAAACCTGGAGTGACATCACTCTCCTTGTGCTGCTTTTAGATGTCTTTTATCAGTATTTAAACCTTTGTACCCTGAGCAAATTGGCATAATTTCTTTTAAAAAAAAAGGAAAAAGGCAATGAGCAACTTGGGAAAAAAATGTTCAACAAATTAATAGATTTAGAGAATTATTTTTTAAAAAGCTAGAGAAATATGTATAGTGGAAAAAATAGAAAAAACAAATGCTAGGGAAAAAATATTTTTATAATTATTATGATTACATAATTGAAACTTATGTTACAAAATTATTAGATTTTTCAGGCACCTTTCCCAGGTCCCTTTCTTGTATTTTATTTTATTTTGCTAATTGCTTACTAATTTTTAGGTAATTTCTTATGTTTTTGAAAGAAATTCAACCAATTTGCCAAGGTTTAAAAGGGTTAAACTACCCAACAATTGACACAAGTACAGCTGAAACAATTAGTTGATTAAACAATTAGCTGATTGTCAAAAAAATTAATTGGCAACTGTTTTTGATAAATGCTTAAGCCATGTTCTACTTTTAGTCATATTTTGAGTAATTTAGAGGGTTTTTTCCCTCCTCAAATTGGGTACTTTACTTTAATACTTTAGGTACATGTTTCTGACTATACTTTTACTTAAGTACCAATTTTTAATGCAAGACTTTCACTGAACATATTAATGAGTATTTTTAGAGTGTGGTTTTAGTCATTTTGCTGAAGTAGAAAATCAGAATACTTCCTCCACCACTGCCTGTAGACAGTGGAAGTGAGGACAGGACATGAAGACAGAATTATATCTAAAGTGACGGTGAATCAAGACAGAAGTGAACAGAACTTGATTGCTGAGAAAGACAGGAAACGGTGTGGGGACATAAGAGACAGTGAGGCGAGACTGGAGTAAAAGAAGAGAGATAGTGAAAAGAAACAGGAAACAGGGATATTAAAGATAAGACAGATATGGCAGAAAGAAGAAAGTTAGTGAAGTGAGAAAGAAAACAGCGTTCAGTGTGTGTCTCCTTAGCTGTGGGAAATAAACCAAACTCTGCATTTCATATTTATCAAGGCAGGTCAATCAAAAACACAGTATTTTCAAAGCTGTTCTCAAAATATGTGTTAATTTGTGATATGAAAGCATTTGTGATTTCAGTGGTTTAATTAAAAATGATAAGGGAGAGAGAGGAGGATGCTAATTATTTTACACACATTTATTGACTTTTTTCTTTAGAACTTTAGTTTTATTTAGCTTTTATCAACAATAATACAGTGTAAACATTTCCTTTCTCTTTTTCAGCTGTATGTAACATGTGTACATATTATATTTAAAAAATTACATAAATATAAAAAGAAACAACACATCCACTCCAAAGTGTAAATAGCCAAAATGGTTACTTGGAAAAAAAAGATCAAAATAATATAATAGTGCTGAATATCTACAAATATATGCAATAATTGCTTATTTTGAGTGGCAAAAAGTGAAGACAGCACTTGAATATTTCTGTAGCTGAGTAATGAAACAAGCTTCCTGTTTACAGTAGTTGCTGTCCTGCAGGTATATTAGAATGTAAAAGTACTTTATACTGTATGCATCAGTCGCATGTGTGTGGTTTCTAAAAGAAGTGATGCTTTGTTGGAGGGAGCAGGTTACTGAAGAAATAATCTGAGGCTCACGAGGGTAGAAATTTAATTGCATTTTATCATTCATAAAAACATGAACATTTAGTATGCCTGTAGTTGCCGTTTGGTTACAGTATGATTATTTTCTGCCAATTTCGTGTAAATTACCAAAGCAATAAAGAACAGCTCTCACATATTTCTTCCAAACTTCTAATAATGGGGAAAATAAATAAAGTAAATTTATTTTAGTCTTGTTACTTGCAACTTTTTTTCATTATTAATTTGGGACAAATACATTTGTAATTATTAGTTTATGTTTATGTTTCCAGAAGAATTTCCAACTTTTTTCCTGCACTAATTTAATACAACTTTGATCTGTTGTGGACAAACTTTTTCCACAAGAAAATGATGCAATTCAATTTCATCAGTAAACAAATTATGGGGTAGTTATGTAATCACTGGCCTCTTATTTACAGAGTTACCTTCAAACTGTATGTTATTAATGTTGGAAGTGATTTAAATTAATTTTTTTCTTTTCTCCTCTTTTGCAGAAATCAAAGTCCAAACTGTCCAAGGAGTTGTCAGACTTGGTGGTTTACTGCAAAAGCGTGCACTTCCATGGCTTTGAGCATGCTCGCTCACACGCCAAATGCGATGAGATGTCGTCTTTCTCTGAGTCTAAGGCCAAGAAGCTTGCTAAGGACGCAGGTACCATGGACATGAAGGGACGGGTATTTTGAAAAAGAATGGAGAACAGTTAAATCTTATGTCATATTCCTCAGATAAAATAATATGGCTGCTTTATGACTATAAAATGTTTTACATGTTATACTCTGTCCAGGGACAGATTTTGTGCAGTACAACACACGGCAGCTGAGCAGGATTTATCCCAGTGGTCTCAGGACGGACTCCTCCAACTACAACCCGCAGGAGATGTGGAACCTGGGCTGCCAGATAGGTGAGAGTACGGCCGCCCTCTGCTGGTTTAACCAAACTCTGCATTTAAACACACTGCTGTCTCCTGTTGCCAGTCTTATTACCACAGTGTCCTAACGTCTTTAGCTGGTCCAACACTGCAGCATGGGGCTGACATGCTGACTGCATGTAATATCGCAATGAATGCATGAAGACAAGTTGATGCTAAGGACCCAGGGCATGGGTATAGACAGGGTTAGTGCTGTCAATCCAGTCATTTGGCAGTGTAATTTGCCATATATGAATAGCACTTCTGACATATAACTCCAACATAAAATAATGCTGTTGCTGCTCAATGAAAACCTTTAACCTTGAACCTTTTTTCTCGCCAATGCAAGGGTCTGAACAGCAAAGAAACCACAAATGAAGGTGTGCTGCATTTTTGATATGGTTGATAGTTTCAAACATAGACTGAATGTAAAGATGGATGACTCATCTCCACCTACCGCAATGATGCAAAAATGAAATCAAAATATCCCAGATACAGCTGCTGCCATCTTGTGCTGGTGATGTTATTTGGAGCCAGAATGTGCGCAGTAACATGTCCAAGGTGTTGGAGGTCCTACCCATACACCCATCCGACCAATCATGAGCAGAATCATTGATCACAACGCAATGATTGGCACACACAGCTGTCAATCATGACATCAATCCTTTTTTTGAAGCATTATATAACTAAGACCAAACTTTTAGAAAAACAAACACTTGGACATACAGCAGTGTGATCAGAAATACCCAAGATAACAGAAACCATCTTTGGGAAAAATGTATTTGGCGCAACCCCCCAGAGGTCCTATCTAAGCCCCCAATGTCCTAAATCTTAGAAATTGCCTCAAATCCTAGAAATGTCCCAGAGTCCGAGAAATGTCCTTAAATCCTAGAAACACCCTAAAATCTAAGAATTGTCCTAAAACCTTAGAAACGTCCTTAAATACCCAAAATGTTTTAAAGTCACAGAAATATCCTAAAATCCTCCTAAAACAGAAATGTCCTAAAATCCTAAAAATACCATTGTATGGTATGCAGCTTCTATCACTCGCAATCTGAATATGGAAATGACAAGAAACAACAGTGTGATGCATGTAAATATACTGTCTCTTTTATGCTCGTGTACTGAGGTGTCACTTTCTTTGTGCGTGTCCTTACTGCCACCCCCACCCCCTCCTGCAGGGAGGTCAGGGTTAGACGCAGAGCACCAGCCCAGCAGCTGGAGGACTTTAACAGGACAGATGCTTCCTGTCACAAGTCACAAGGGCTCAAACTGACGCCGTCTGTTCTTGATAAAAGTCTTGTGCTGGACTTATCACATGACAGATAACTGAGTCTGGAAAATCATGTGATACAGCCAGCCACAGTTAAAAACAAAAAAATCCTAGTTAATTTCATTATTCTCCCTCTTTTTCCCAAAGTGGCTCTGAACTTCCAGACAGCAGGTCTGGAGATGGATCTGAATGATGGTCTGTTCAGGCAGAACAGCTGCTGCGGCTACGTCCTCAAGCCGGACTTCATGAGAGACGGCAACACTGAGTTCAGTCCAGAGAAACCTGAGGAGCGGCAGGACTATAAACCACTCCGCTTATCCATACAGGTTCAGAACTGCATGTAAATTGAATTTGCTTATGGTTTCAATGGCCAGCTGCTGTCAGTGTGTCAATGGAAGGCGTGGCGTTGCAGAATATGTCAGAAAAACATAGAATAACAATAAAATAAGAGAAGTTGTGTAATGTGTTCTTCTGTGCTGTACACTGCAGTGGTGTGTATTTCCTTTATGCAAATATGTGTGTGTGTTTATCAGGTGATCAGTGGGCAGCAGCTCCCAAAGGTGAATCAGAAAGAGGGCTCTATTGTAGACCCCCTGGTAAGAGTGGAGATCTACGGAGTCCCACAGGACCACGCCAAGGAAGAGACCAGTCACATTAACAACAATGGTAGCATGTTCACTTTTAATAAATGCAAATAGTGCATGTATTGCACAATTCACAGTACCATCTCTGCAAGCTTTCTGGTTTAAAATGACACTGCAACAGCCGTGGACAGCAAAATGTCTCGTGCTGCTCTGCTTATATTTAAAGCACTTGATACAGTTGAACATTCAATACTTTCAAAGAAACATTCCTCTATTGGTTTTGATTCCACCAGTTGCTGTGCTTTTTAAATGACCTCTTTAATAGATTGCAATGTGTAAAAATGGGTGATATGGGCCCATACAATTTTTTACTATACTATTTTTTTCTCTTAGAATGCAACTTATACGTGGAATAATCTGCAAAAGTCCGTAAACTTGGACACTCTGCCACCATTACTGCCGTTTAACCCTTTGAAACCTGAGCAAGTTGGCTTGATTTCTTTTAAAACCATGGGGCAGGGAGTGACAGAAAGGGCCCAGGAATTACTGAAAAATCAGTAAAAAATTAGAAGAAATTTGCCTGAAAATAAGAGAAAAAAGCAAAAAAACAAACAAACAAGATCACCCCCAAGAAAATGACCCCAAGGAAGTGCTAAAAATGAAAACAAACTGAACACTTTTTTTTGTTTTTATTCCTGTAGCATTATTTTAAATATATAATTTAGAGACTTATACTGATAAATAGTCTTCAGCTTCCTGGGCATTCTTTTTTTTTTTTTTAAATTACATCTAATAATCACTCTTACCTAATTTCATTTCTTTTTACCTTTTATTTGGATTTTCCAGTTTGCATTTCTTTCCAAGTTGCTTGCTAAGTTTTTTCTTTGAGTTTTTGAAAGAAATCAAACCTATTTTCTAAGATTTTAGTTTTTTTCAGTTTTCATCTCATTTTAGTGGACTGTAAATGCCTTGAAGTACAAATCTGGACCATGGCATGTTTATTATCCTGTATTTTGAGTTTTAGCCATTACATATTGTTATTTGTTAATACATTTTTATTTCTATTTTGCATATTGGTTATCTATTTGTTTGAATTTATATTAGGTTTGCTTGATGATTGTTTATGTTTTTGTTTATACTCAGCTTAATTAAAAATGACTAAATTAAAAAGAAAAAAAAAGATGACCTGAAATAGAAAGTCATGTCACAGTTGGTGATACTCAACCTTTTACTGCCCTCTACCTGCAGGATTTAACCCAGTGTGGAATGAAACTTTGAATTTTGTCATCCACGCCCCTGAGCTGGCCCTGGTTCGCTTTGTGGTGGAGGACTACGATAAGGCTTCCAGAAACGATTTTGTTGGACAGTTTACTCTCCCGTTTGAGTGCATCCAAGCAGGTGAGCAGAGATTAAATCATGTGCTGTGTCAAATACCAGAGGCGGGATTTACTCATCACATCTCCGTTTGAGCTCTAATTCCAGTTCTTGTCGATGTGTGTCCCTCTCCAGGATATCGTCACATACACCTGCTCTCTAAAGACGGAACGGCCATCCCTCCCTCCTCCCTCTTTGTCAACGTCAGCATCACAGAGTTCACATGAAGACGTCCAATCTGATGCCAGAGGTGGTCAGACGTTTCCAGATGAAGGATTTCAACTGCATGCACCAGTAATCAGCAGGGTGGTGGAAAATTTATCAAGAACAAATTCCACTGACTTAAAATAACAAACAGCAGAAATAGGTTCTTTGTTTCTCAGCGTTATTCACTCAAACAAGGATGTTTGATTTTTGTAACAGATGACTCTTCAAATAACTGAATCATTTTGATGGATTAACTATTAAATAGGGTTTAAATTCACTAAAAAATATGACAGAAAGAAACAGGGACCATTTAGTCGTATAACAAAAGTTTAAAGGAAAAGATCTGCTTGTATTTATGTTATGTCATATTGAGTGATATTCTCAATTCAACTTTTTATGGAAATATTTCCTGCAAGCTTTTTAATTGTTATTGTCTTTGAATGAAAGATCATGAAGGATTGCTGCATGTCTGGAATGTCTTCTATATGCAGAAGTAACAGAGCCTGAAATAACTGAAAGAGTGATAATAGAATGTTAAAAAATGGCAAAATACCAGTATTGTACATCTACTATTATTAGGTACTTTGCATCATGTTGGTTATAAGAAGTGCCTGCTTGAGTTATTTCTACTTACCAATGTATAAATTCCAAATGGATATGTTGTGTATAATGTAAATGTATGTATATATAGGCCTGTAAATACATGCAATACATTTTCAAACTGGTGCAACATGCAGTCAACATTTTTGACTTGTACATTTATTCATTTCATATATTGCAGTTCATCACACATGCCTTTCAGTCCACATTCTCTCACCTAAGTATGTGTACCAATGTGTATCATGAGCCTTTTACTACACATTACTATCCAGTGGTTCAGTTTAATAACATTTTCAGCACATAAAAAAAACATTTATTTTAATTTATCACAAACATTCAACAGAGACATAGCTGGAGATTTGTAGTTTTCACTGGATGGGAATGGTATTAAAAAATCATTTGATTAAAAGTGACTTAAGACAAATGCAGTGGAGTAAAAAGTACAATGATTACCTCTGAAGTTAAGTGGAGCAGAAGAATCAAGTTGAATAAAGTGGAAATATGCAAGTACAAGTACCTCATATTTTCACATAAAATTAAAATTGGACATTTTTCGACCAGGACCTCTCTCTTTTGAACCCTGAGCTAATTGGTTTTTGTTTCTTTTGGAATTGTGGTTAAAAAAAAAAACGCTAAGAAATGTCTTGCAAGTTTAAAGGAATTAACAGATTTAGAAAATAATCTTTAAAAAGCTAGAGGAAAATATCCGGAAAACGTTGTTTATTATCATCATTATCATTATTACGTATTTCCTTGTTAGCTTTAATGTTTTACTTTTTTTTTTTGCTTTTTAAATAAACTAATTTTCTTGTACTTTTTTACTAATTTCTTGCTATTTTGGGATCATTTTCTCTGTTCATTGCCTTACTCCCATGTATTTGAAAGAATGCGCTGCAGCCGGCGATACAGGCTGCAGTGCATGTTTGTTCTGTCAATTAACATCCTCTAAATGTGCTTATTCTTGCCACTGACAGGCTAAGACTGTAATTTTCTGAGAACTTAATGGAAAGGATCCTACTGTGATAGAACTTTATTTGTTATAGAGTAAGATCCTTTTTGTTTAACAGCCCCAAAATTTCAATAGCCAGACTCCATTTAAGTAAGCAGCACATTTAGCGTGTATAAAGCCAGCTTTTTTTCACTTCTATCTTGGTGAAGTAAGGGTTAATATAACCAAACCAGAGTTTGTGATTGTTGGAACGGTTAGTACTTTTCCATGATGTCTGATTATTGTGTTAGTCCAGCTAAAACTGGACTTTTAAAATACATGTTAGTCGGACTGAAATTGGAGTAAATCGAATTCTTGAAATTGGATTAACACACCAAGATAATACTACAGGAAGTGGAACTATTCCACCATGTGCACACCTTAGTCTGACTTTAACTGGACTTCTGGACCAGTTTAAAAAAAAGAAAGAAAGTTGTATCTATAAGTCACTGAGATACAAAAACATGGAAAAACAGAGTCCAGGTTGAGTACAGTGGAAAACTTGAGGAAAATGTACTTTCCACCTCTGCTGAAATCAAGTGGTAAATGATAATGTATAGTCTGAATTGACAATTGCATCCTTTGTGCTCTCTTCAGTGTTTTTTCTCGTTTTCTTCCTCTTTTTGCACAACTTCTTCCACTACTACCTGTGCCTCGTCACCGGTCCCTCCTTTCTCGTTAATTTCTACCGCTCTCTCATCCAGTGTCCCCTGCAAGGCCTCCTTCAGGGTCAGGCCCACTGCTTCAGAGTCCCTCACCACCCCCTGCTCCACTGACATCTCTGGATGGTGCCTCTGCAAATGTTTGACCACCTGGAACTTCTGTTTGGCTCTGTAGGAGCAGTGGCGACAGCAGAAAGGTTGCTGCTTGGTGTGCGAGAGATAGTGATGTCTGAGCCCCGCCGGCCAGCGGAAGGCCTTGTGGCACAAGCCGCATGTGTACGGCCGATCGTCACTGTGCTGACGCTGGTGGGTTTTCAGAATAAAACTAGTCTTGAAGGCTTTTCCACATTTCTCGCAGACATAAGGGCGCAAATCGCAGTGCTGCGTGTCCCGGTGGGCACGGAGGGCGTCCGCTCTGTTTGTGCGGTAATCACACTCATCACAGGCATATGGCTTGTCCCCTGTAGAGGACAAAGAAATGTTTTTTGTTTTTCCCCAGCAGGATAAAAATCTGTAAACTACACTTACAAAAGCAATTTCAGATGAGTGCTTGAAAAGATTGCAAACAGGTAAAAATCATGCAACAAAAATGAGTAAACAAAGATACGATAATGTGTTATGAATTCCTGGAAGTTTGGCTGATTATTAACAACTATGAGGCAACATATTAAAAACCCCACTGCTGACTAAGGCAATGAGGCAAAAATCACTGTTCCCTGATCTTAAAAAATTACCGGATCATTGAGCTTGATGTGTTGATGATACCTGTGTGCTTGGTCATGTGGTACTTCAGCTGAGTCGCCCATTTGCATTTGTAACCACACTCTGGACAAAGGTACTTCCTCTCTTCTTGGTGAACCCTCATGTGAAGCTATGGTAGAGTAAAACAGAAAAATAGAAGATAATTTTTTGGAAACACATTTAACGTCATATTACAGTATAAGGATTTTAACCCTTGTTTCTGAATGCTACCTTTATCAGGTAGTGGTTGAAATTTCCCCCTATTAAATGGGTCAACAACCCTTCATGGTCATCATCAGTACTGTCAACGTCATTGATAGTGCGTGAGTAAAGAGGCACGACTGTGGCAAAAATGGTATCACCACAATGACATTTGCCTTTCATCTGATGGAGATAGAGAAGCATGGACGCTCGCGATTCGTTCACAACTTAAGGTTCAAACCATGAACTATTGAACTATTGCTTAAAAAAACATTTCTGGTAAGTGTCCCTTGGTTATTAAAGAAATGTGACCAAGATATGTACGGACATGCCTGTAAAGAAAAAAAAAATCAGGTTTTTATAATTCAATTTAACTCACAAATAAACTCAGTCTATAAACTTTCAGCTTACCTTCAACCTAGACGGATCGGTGCAGGTGTAACTGCACTGCTCACAGCTGTAAGGCTTCTCTCCAGTGTGAATGCGAATGTGCCATGTGATCTTCTGCTTGTTGCGGGTCGAATACTTGCAGTCTGTGCATTTGTAGAGACGCTTACCTCCATGTGAACGGAGGTGCTGCTCTAACACCAGCTGATGCCGACAAGCAAACTGACAAGAGCTGCACTTGAGGGGCTTGTCCTCTGGAGACCCCCCCTCATGGTCATTCAGAAGGTGCTGAGCTAACAGCTGCCTCGTTTTGGTAGCGAAGGGGCACAGCTGACAATGATGCGCCAGGTGGCATCTCTGATGAATTTCAAGGCTTTCCTTTGTCTTGAAAGACTCCTGGCAGGTGTTGCACTTCACCTGAGAGTGCTTGCTCTCGTGGTGGGTCTTAAGAGTGACCTCGCTGCCACATGTGTAGTCACACTGCTTACATGAGAAACAGACCTGGAGCTGGTGCACACGCTTGCAGTGGTTTCTGAGTGCAACTTCTGAACTAAACTGAGCGTCACAATGAGTGCAAGCGTGGTGCAACTCTCCCGTGTGGCATCTGAGATTGTGCCGTCTTACATCGTCAAGGGTGTAGCCACTGAAGTCGCACAGCGAGCAGAAGTGTGTGGGCTGTTTGTCGTGGATGCGCATCTTATGCTGGCGCAATTTAGTCACAGCCCCAAAGGTCTTGTCGCACAAATCGCAGCTGTGACGACCGATTCCCGTGTGGAGAGACTCGTGCTCTTCCAGGCGATAGCGCCTTGTGGTGCTAAAAGGACAATACCGACAATGGTGAGGTCGTGCACCTTTGTGTTTGAGCGCGATATGTTGAGTCATGCGTCGTTCTTGTTTACAGGTGAAAGAACAGTGCTGACATTGCAAACGTTTAGCAACACCAACCTTTTTTCTGTTATGGACACACACGATGTGACGGGTCAAAGACGTCTTTGATTTGGCTATAAATGAACACATGGTGCATTGGACTTCATCTGGCTTCAGGCAGCCTCTCTTTTCATGACTGTCTAATGCTCTTTTCTGGTTGCATTTAAATGCACAGCTTTGACAAGAGAAGATTTGATGTTTCTCAGAAACTTTCCCAGTTCTTTCTTTGCACTTGTCCACCAAGTCCTCTTTTTCTTTGACGGACTTGTTACCACGCTCATCCTCTCCTTCTGAAATGATCTGAGTCTCTCTTTTCCTTGAGATTTTCCTGCAAGTTGAGAGGTGCCGTTCAACTGTTGCAAGCCTGACTGATGAAAAATTGCACAGCTTGCAGTTGAATTTCCCATCTTTATTAGCCATAAGAGGCTCCTGCAGTGGAGCATTTTTTTGTTTGGTACTAGAAAATAATTGCTTTTTTGCAAGTTTATCTTTTGAAGCCTTTTTTGTCTGAATTTTGCTTTGCTGCTGTCCTGAGTCTCTGGATGTAGAAGCATTATGAAAAATAGCTTTAGAGTTTTTTAAATGAGATGTACGGACTCCTTGTTCTTGCTGACAAAGTCTCTTATCTGTGGTAATCCTTTTTTGTGAGGACAGAAGCTCCGTCTGTTTGGAATTTGATTCCTTATCCTGACCTAAAGTGGAGTTGTCTTCTGTTGCCAAACATGTATTTGAAGTGCCTACAAATGTCCTTGTTTTCCGTGGAAGTGCCGGGCACTTCTTTGTAAGGTGGCTGTCAAGACCTCTCCTCTGTTTGAACTGTGCACCACAGGCCTGGCACTTGTGTCCCTTCATTCTACCATGGCACAAAGCCTGGCAGTGGTACTTCAAAGAGGTCTCTTTACTGGTTACATAAGAGCACTTGTCACAGCGATATATGTCTTTAGTTGGCACCACAAGCATTTGCACCCGTCCCTCCAAAACCATGGCTTCTGCTTGGTCTTTGTCGTGCTTCCTCATAGCTTTAAGACGGGTCTCACACTCTAACGGCTCAGTTTGCTCAGATGGTAAAGTGGAACTGATTGTTCCACCATCACTCTCTACCTCAGGTGTTTGACCCTCCCCAGGTTTGACTGGTTGACTTGTATTATTTAGTGGCTCATAGTTGTCATCTATGTCACTTTGTTCACATTCTGCATCTGCCATAGCCACATCGTCTTCCTCTAATGAAGATGTAGAGCGGTCTGCCTTTACTTGCGATATGTCCGAGCCATTGCAGTTTAAATTCGATGAGCTTGGGGTTTGATTTGCACAATTGTCTTCCTGAATTTCCAAAGAGGAGGTCTGATACTCAGTGGTTGATAATGTTGTTAAAACAAGAGTACAGTACTCCTCAGGGCTGTTCACAGAGGGCGGACTGTCTGAAATACCTTGGTTAACAACCTTTTGAGAATCAACATCAAAAACAGAATCCACAGTTTGTGAAGCAGCTGTGGATCCTTTGCTTGCACTGTGATCTGCTGAGCCAGGAAGATCAGATAGTTCTCTTTGAGCTGGTGGAGGTCCTTCAGAGGTGGATTGTTCAGACTGCTCGTTAGCTGCTGAGGGCTTATTGTAAAAATCCTGCAAGAGCTCTGTTGAGTTCCTCTCCTTCTCCTTTGCAGCATAGTTCTCGAGCCATGCTTTGTCTCCAGGTACGTAGCCGTGAGCTTTCCTCTTGTGCAGGAAGAGGCTGATGCTGCTGAAAGAGGAGTAGAAGCAGAGGGCACAGCGGAACTCTTTCAGCTTGGTGTGTTTGCAGTTCTCATGGTTTTGGAGGGCTTGTCTGTAGCTGGTAGTGTATGTGCAGTATTTACACTTATAGACAGACGGCTGTTTCTCCTCTCCAGAGTGTTTGGCCAACATGTGATTGCGAAGCTCGTATTTGCGCTTGCAGGCATAAGCACAGATCTCACACATTAGTGATTTGGCCTGATGTCGTAATTTGTGGCTGTTGAGTTGGTCCATTCGGTGGCAGCGGTAAGGGCACTGGTCACACTGGTACCTAGAGCAGCAAACAGGAAGTTTAGTCACAACAACAATTGTGAATGCGAATACAACACAGAGAGACATTTATGCACTTTGATACATTCAGACAGTCTTTTTTTCAATCCATTGACTGTATATAACAATGGACAGCGAGTCTCCATTAACCCCCACTCTACAAAAACAAAACCAAAATATCCCAGATACAACCACTGCCATCTTGCTCTTTTGCCATAATTTCAAGCCAGAGTCTGCCCAGTAACAATCTACATGAGTTCCAGCCATGTGACCAATTGTGGCACACACAGCTGTCAATCATGTTGTCAAAACCCCTTTTTATAGCATCGAATAACTAGTATGTTGGTGAGGGTTCTCAGTCATCCATGTCATTGTAATTCTAGGTGCTATATTGTACACAACTGGACTTGCTTGAGTTTCTTGAAGATGTTTTGTGTCTCAATTGAGCAGCTTCTTTAGTTCTGAAAAAGAAGAACTGAAGAGGCCGCTTAGATGAGAGGCCAGATGTCAAGAAACCCAAGCAAGTCCAGTTGCCTGTGATATAGCATCAAATAACTTATTGAAACCAAACGTATCCGAAAAATGAGCACAAACATCGGCATGATAAGAAGTACTTAAAATGACCCATGAACCATCATTGAGAAAAATGTCTTTGACGTGTACTTTGAGTTAATGGTTTGGCCTATGTCCCATCCACTAACATGTATATCCATAATGCAGCAAGCCAGCAGATGGCGAATGAGATGTTTTGGCTTCAGTGTTGGGGAGGAGTCATGCTGTCCATCTTTATATTCAGTGTATTTTTCAATCTAAAGAGTAACCACATGCTAATTCCAGCGACAAATGCATTTAACTTCTTAAGAGACTGAAAATTAAAGAGTACATCCATCGTACCCAAGGTGGATGCTTAGGAACCCTTATGTTTTTAGTTTGGATTCCCCAAAGTCACACAATAACACAAATGAACTAACTGACTGAGGCTGTGGTAGATCAGCAGCTCATATGTTCAGCAAGGTAAAATGAGTCAGTAGAGAGTATAGATAAGTTCAATTTAGTTTTAAATGTAAAGGTTTATAGAGAATGCATGTGTTTGGGAAGCACTAAGCACAGACTTAATAAATGAGACTTGGAAGTCTCAAACTGTCATGATGTTCTGATAGTTCTGTGTGTACTCAGCAGTGCACTAACAATAGCAAGAAAAAACCATAACCAAAGGTTGTATGTCTACCTGAGGTCTCCAGCATGTTTTCTCATGTGGACATTCAAGTAGTGTTTCCATTTAGTGACATATCCACATTCAGCACACATAAAATTCTTGTCGTCTGAGTGAGTGAGCATGTGTTTAGAGAGGTAGGACTCGTCTCGGCACCTGAAGTCACACAGGCTGCACTTGTGGGGCTTCTCGCCTATAATAGAGCAAAGGAATAAATCAGGAGATGCCAAAAGTAGTAGCATCTTACGAGAGCAACTTAAACAATAAATCAGAGATTCTGTACCGTGAAAATATAAAAAAAATCAATTCCCTCCTCACCGCTGTGCATCAGCATGTGTCGCTTCAAGCCCCGTTTATGCGAGGTCACGTAGCTGCACTGAGAGCAGCGATGGATCTTCTCATTGGCGTGCAAATGTCCGATGTGCTGCTCGAACTCCACAGGGTTAAATGTGACGAAGGGGCAGAAGTCGCAGCAGAGCTTGTCATTTCCCGGGTGACCGTTCCGCTGGTGCTGGAGGAAGACGCTCTTATTAGAACAAGAGAAATCACACTGAGAGCAGTGGTAGGCCAGGTGTGTCCGATAATGAGCCTCCATGTCTGTCTCGCTTTGGAAGATGGCTCCACAGACGTGATGGCGACACTCTACGGCCTTGACCCCATGCACCTCGGCAGTGTGACGAAGAAGTTCTTTACGCAAAGAACTCTGGAAAGAGCAACCCTCTTGGAAGCAGGCCACCGGCTTGCTGTGAGAGAGAATATTGTGCGTCTTCATGTGGGCCTTAAGCAACCTGCTCTGGCGAAAGCTTTGACCACAGGTGGGACAGGGATAGCTGTGACTGTTAACGCCATCTTCTACCTCGTCGGCGTGCACACTGGCAAGGTGGCGGCTGATCGCGTTACGCTCCACGGCAGAATATTCACACAAGTGGCAACGGTGAAGCTTTTCCCCCGCCTCACGGAGTCTGTGTATGCGTAGCTTGCTCTTGCTGGTGAAGTAGCGCTTGCAGGTGGGACACTGGAGGCTGGGATCAGGAAAATGTATATGGAGGTGCTCCTGCAGGTGGGAGCGCATCTTGAAGCAGCGGCGGCACTTGGGGCAGGTGTGGGTGCGATAGGTGTGCTCTGATCCCTCTGCAAGATACTCTGATGGAAAGAATAGACTGAATTCATTCTGAACGTAGTGACGCATTTTGGAGTTTTTTTTTGTGATCAAATTTTTATTTAGTTTTGTGCAGAGTATAGTAATAAATCATATATACATTGCTGCATCTCATCTGTATGTGCCCATGGGTTTTCCAAATTTTGCGGGTATTGATACTGCAGAAGAAAAGTGAACCTTTTGTCTAACCCTCCCCTCCCCATCCCAGCTAGCTTAGAATGACCTGTGATGTCAAAGTTGTATGATTTAAAAAAAAAAGTAAAAATGATTAAACAAATAAATAAATAGGTCATGGGTTAAGGAGCTGAAATTACTCCATCAATGCCGATTGGAGCTGACGGCTACAAATATCTACTGCAGAGTCATTTGACCCCGGTGTGAATGCTGATCATATGCATTCTCACTGCATTTAAAGCCAGATGTTGGTTGGTATTAGCAGGCTTTTTGTGCAGCAGAAATTTTATTTACTTTATGAAAGCTTTGAAAGTGAACCAGAGCAGTTAAGTTGTGGAGTTGCCATTTGACTTAGAAATAAAGGAAACATGTGGTCTGGAATGACTGATAGCCCGATGGATCACTTGTGTTTTTTATTAGTGGAACAGCTTGGGTTTTGGTCACCTCTTTGTGCTTTATTATGTCATATGAACTTGAAATCTCCTCACTATAATACACTAAGCAGACTAGTGTTCGTACCTTTGGATGGAGGCGGTGCAGCATCCACTGCTGGGGGTTTTTCTCTCTCCACGGCCTTTTTCCCTCTTTTAATACTGTGCCTTTGCCTCTCTGGCTGGTCCTCATTGCTGTCCTCTGGTAATGATGATGCTTGAGCTGGGCTGGGCTTCAGTTTTCTTTTTGGCCTGTTGGACACCTGAGGCTGGTGGCTTCCATCAGTGCATACACTTGTGGCTGCAGCCTCATTCCCTATAAATAGAAGAGCCGAAATTTTTATGTAAAATCTGCTTCTCAGTGATGCAGCAGAAGAGCTACATCCAACAAAAACAAAACAAGCACAGGTTTAATGGGAAGACAGACAAGATTTCTGCATTTGTGCAACATGTGTGTTTACCTTTAGTGCTAGGTGGCAGATGGTTGTACTTTGCAACGTGGTCACTCAGGTCTTTTGCATTTTCAGTGACAAACTGACACTGAAAGCATCCAAAGGGCATGTGGGCCCGTGAGTGTCTCTCCACCTCGCTCCGTGTGAGAAACGCGGCTTTGCAGGACTGCAGGGTGCAAGGGATGAGAGTGAGACAATGTGTGGACTTTAAGTGATCCTGATATTCCTGACGGTCTGTGCTGCTAGACTGGCAGCCTTCTTCAGTGCAGGGGAACGAGTCTTCGGGGTCGTGTCCACCGTGGGTGACTTTAAAGTGGTGTTTCAGGACTCCTGGCCTAGAAAAAACCTCACTGCACTGAGAACACTTGTAGTTCTCCAACTGTTTATTACTGGTTGGTGCTGTCGGCCTCTCTGAGCAGGAGTGAGAGGTGAACGAACCACTGTCTGAGAAACTCTCTCCACATTTCTCACATTCACGAGCCTCCGCAGTCTCCATTGTTTCTGAAAGAACAGCACAGCATTCAGTTACAATTTGTCAAATTTAAAAAGAGCACAAACAAATTTGTAACTCACGTTTTGTATCACATGTACATGTAATAGTTCCCACAGCTTAAGGCAAAGTAAATTTAGGACTTTTTAAGACTTTTTTGTAATGCCATTCGGAATTGAGATTAAGGCCAATTTTCTAATAACCAAAGTTGAAGGATGAGTTTATTTTACCCAAATGTTTATTGTAACATAAAACACGACTTTTGAAAAGAAAGTGAGATTATCTGCATCAAATGTTGAAAAAAAAACAGCACTAGTTTTAGAGTGGAACACATGGAAGAAAATGAACATATTAAATTATCATGAAAGAATCTATTCAGTTAACCAACAGAAAAGCATTTCTGCTGGGTTTTTTTTTTGGGGGGGGGGCTATTTTGTGTCTTTCAATCTGTATGTGAAATTCCACTATTTGGTTTCCCATCATGACAAGTATAAGAAAAGGGATTTATCATTATTATTTAACAAATAATAGATGTTACCAATTATTTAGAGACTTTACAATGCAACGTCAGGGGAAAAAAAAGGTTAATAAAATCTCACTTCCCATGTTTGAGCATTTTTAGACTTTAGATTAATTTAAGTCAGTTTAATACCATTTAAAGCCTTAATTTTAGATTAATCAATTCAATGCCTTTTAAGACTTTAAGGATCCGCAGGAACCCTGATAATACATTATACAATACACAATATCATTATTGTTTGCTGTCAATGGGATGTTAGATACAATAACAATTTTAACCAAATCTGTTTGTATTCAGCTCCATAATAAAGTAAAAATGTGACAGTTCTACAAGGACTGTAAACTCACTGTAACGATATATAATAATGGCTTGCAATAACACACATAGTATTTACTCGTACCAAACACAAACACATACAAAATTACATGTTTAGCAAGGGCTTAAACTGTCATTCACGAGGAAGATTTATTGAGGTTTAGTAGGGGAGTTAGTTTCTACAAATCACACTACTGACAGTTTTCAGAGACATTTCATAGAGTACATTGCGTTCTTTGGATGCGGACTGTAACAACAGGCCTGATTTTAGAAGATGCTGTTGTTGAATTTTCTTAAAGTGTTTTTTTCATGATATACCAAAAAGTTCCATTTGCCTTCATTGTACTCGTGAAATTTCATAAATGTATCAAAAAAAACCCAAACAGTATCTAAGTGATCAGACACAACTAAGAAAAAGTAAAAACATTTTCAATCTATTGGTAGTTGTGTGAAGCGAGGCTTTAAATTAATTTGAAAGAAGTTCACATCCCTGTATCCCTCTGAAGTACCAAGGAACTGTACTTTATTTATCAGAGTGGGGTCGCTGGGGTGCAACTTATTTTTTTTTTTATTCATGACCCTCCCCAGAACTACAAATATTTTGACTTTAGCCTCCCTGAGTGAAGGGGAAAATGCATGACTCTCCCTCCACAATAAATAATCAGTGACCTCTGTGATACATGGCACGATTTAACCCCCTCCAGAACCCCCCCATCGCGGGGTAGGTGTTGGGTTTCTACCACTTGTCATGTAGCATTAATATCAAAAATATCTGTGTCTACTGCATAGGCATCCTTGTTTTGATAAAGGCCATCATCCCAGTGGTGAAATACTTCTTTAAAGAGAACATGCCTTTCAAACCCAATTGTGGGTTTTGGAGTTCTGAGAGTATTTAAAAAAAAACAAAAATACCATCATTTGAAGTTAAATGTCCAGTCCCTAATCCATATTAAAAAGTATAATGTCCCCTCCAGTGCTTAAGCAAATATTTGAAGTGCTTCCTCCGTTTTGAACGACCCCCTCCCTTCTGATAAGTAACGAACAGTCCCTAAGACACAATAACAACACCCATACACTGCCGGTGCTTTGACTGTATGGTTCATAAAATACCGAAATTCCTATTCATGCTTAAGAAATAGACATATCTTTGCAAAGGGACAGCTACATGATTTATATCTACTTATAAGCTTGGATAAAAATCATGTATTATTATGCCTAATATCTGCTGCCTTGTTTTAACCTACCGCCTGGGTTTCCGCGGTCCATTCTATCTTACAAACACAACATCAACCATTATTAGTTTAACAGCACACAGCTGGTGTCTCTGCTGCGTGTTAGTTAGAAAGGTATGTTCATTAATACTGAGTCATAATATCCGAAGTTTCACTTACTTTTTATGGCAATATAAACTTGTATTAACACGCTAACAACGTCGTTATTAACGCTAGCTGAGCCAACGTTAGCTTCTTGTAAACGGTTGATGTCGCAGTTCCGGGACGCAGTTAATGTCGCCGTTGCGGTCCTCACGGGCTACAGAAAAAATCAGAAATTGTGTTATTATCGACATTCTTATCTCAACTTGTTGTCAACATAGCTTGCGAGCGAGATTTTGATAACAGAAACGAGAAAATGGAACGAATGTTTGAAGGCAGTCGGAATGATATTTGTGAAACACAGGAAGTGTAGTAGAGGTCGCTCCCAGTGTTGCACCCATACATTACACACATGAGGACTTAAGCTCAACCGTGAAACGAATGGTGTTCTCTGGGAACGATAGCCTCAAGACAGCGATTTGAGATGGAGACAAACACGGCAAGTCAAGCTAATTATTTAGCATAACTGGATGTATCAGCATTAAGAAACTAGCACCAGCTGTTATTAGTTTTCAGGCAACAGACAGCAGGTCTTCAGCTCCTGACAGATGTCATACTACACCACAATCAGGACTGTCACACAGATCAGATGAGTTTGCACTTTGTCTTTAGGTCTGTGCTCCTTCAAAGTGTTATAACTCCTCTATAGTGTGATTCAGCTGGCTGTGTGCAGATATCAGCAACATGCCCCTGTCTGACTTCCTGGATGGCCTGAAGGACAACCCCTACTTTGGGGCAGGGTTTGGACTGGTTGGGGTTGGGACGGCGTTGGCAGTGGCCAGGAAAGGTGCCCAGGTGGGAATGATCTTCTTCCGCAGGCACTACATGATCACTCTGGAGGTCCCCAGCAGGGACAAGAGCTACCACTGGCTGCTGAGCTGGATCACCAAACACGCCAGGCACACTCAGCACCTGAGCGTGGAGACCTCGTACCTGGCACACGAGAGCGGACGCGTGCACACGCAGTTTGACTTCCACCCAAGCCCCGGGAACCACATCATCTGGTCAGAAGAGTTCTCTAAACCAGTATACTTAATCTGAAAACACTCCCTTTTTATAAAGTGCACATCAGCCTGTATGGCTGTTGATACTCAACTTGCTTTACTTGAGGGGGGCCACTTTTGCAAAATGACAGGAGGCCAGGGGCCAGGTGCAGCAGCCCTATACACATCTCTAGGATTTAAGGAGGTTTCTAGGATTTTAGGATGTTTTAATGATTTAGGAAATTCCCAGGATTTAAGGATGTATCAAGGATTTTAGTTTCTAGGATTTTAGAAATTTCATAGATTTTAAATTTTATTATGGGACATTACTAGGATTGTAAGACATTTCTAGGATTTTAGGACTGTTCTAGGAGTAAAGGACATTTCTAGGATTTTATGACATTTTTTGTATTTTAGGACATTTCTAAAATTTTATGACATTTTTTGTATTTTAGGACATTTCTAGGATTTTATGACATTTTTTGTATTTTAGGACATTTCTAGGATTTTAGGACACTAAGGACTCAGCTAGGACCTCTGTCGTGTGGTGCGGGGGATCCTTCACCAGTTTTATGTACTCTGGCACCTTATTTATCCTTCAAGTACAAAAACAATTCCCAGTGTGAATCACTTTATTTGTATTGTGAATTAGACAATGGTTTGGGGGCCACCCAGCACCCTATTGGCGTCCCACAGGCCGTGAGTTGAGTATCACTGCCGTGTGGCATAAAAATACAGAGATAATGCCTACATTTATTAATCTGCTTGACATATCCCATTCTCTCTGTCAACAGTCCTTCCTCTGACACTATCATCTGTTGTGGTCTGCAGGTACGGCAGGAAGTGGATCAGGGTGGAGAGGACCAGAGAGAAGCAGATGGTGGATCTGCACACTGGAACACCTTGGGAGTCTGTCACCTTCACTGCTTTAGGGAGAGACAGACAGATTTTCTTTAACATATTACAAGAAGGTAAAAGTTTATGCAGTTTAAACCCGACACGCCAGCATCTCACAGACAGCTGCCACATGAGAGCTGCAGTGCACTAGATTTGTGTTGTGTCTCATTTTGAGGTAAATTAACACAGTTGTCAATCATGTTTTGCAGCAAGAGAACTGGCCCTGAAACAGGAAGAGGGACGCACAGTGATGTACACAGCCATGGGTGGGGAATGGAGACCCTTTGGGTTTCCACGGCGACGCAGACCCCTCAGCTCTGTGGTCCTGGATGAGGGCGTGGCTGAAAGGATCGTTGATGATGTGAAGGACTTTATCGGAAATCCCAAGTGGTACACAGACAGAGGTAGAACACTCTTGTGTATTTAGTCCTGCATATGAAAGTGGCTCTTGAGTGTTTAATTATATATATTTCTTGTTTTTCTATCATGACAGTTATTGTGAGGTGTGACCACCAGCAGTGTCAATTAAGTCTTTGTTGTTGGTGCATTCATAACGGTGGCATCTCAAATTTTAGAGTTGCAGTTTCCTACATGCAATTCAAGGCATCAACTCAGCGGAATTTTCAAAGCAGTTTCCGCTCACAATTTTCATACATTTTAAAATAAGCAAGCACCTAAATATTAAACACAGCAATTAAAATTTAAGATTTGAATGAATGGCAGCATGCTTGAAAAATGATAGTTATTTGGGCTTTCAAACAATTTATTTTTGTAATTACAACTAACTGTTGCAATTCAGTAATTAATCATCATTCTTTCAAATTTCAGTAGTGCATGATTAGGCAATTTGGCGTGATTTCTAGCAAAACAATGGGGAGAAGGCAATGATTTAACAAATTAGCAAGAAAGTAACAAGAAAATTATCTGAAAATAAGCACAAACAAGAAAATGACTCAAAGTGTCAAAAAAGAATATATATTCTTTTTTGACACTTTGAGTCATTTTCTTGTTTGTGCTTATTTTCAGATAATTTTCTTGTTACTTTCTTGCTAATTTGTTAAATCATTGCCTTCTCCCCATTGTTTTGCTAGAAATCACGCCAAATTGCCTAATCATGCACTACTGAAATTTGAAAGAATGATGATTAATTACTGAATTGCAACAGTTAGTTGTAATTACAAAAATAAATTGTTTGAAAGCCCAAATAACTATCATTTTTCAAGCATGCTGCCATTCATTCAAATCTTAAATTTTAATTGCTGTGTTTAATATTTAGGTGCTTGCTTATTTTAAAATGTATGAAAATTGTGAGCGGAAACTGCTTTGAAAATTCCGCTGAGTTGATGCCTTGAATTGCATGTAGGAAACTGCAACTCTAAAATTTGAGATGCCACCGTTATGAATGCACCAACAACAAAGACTTAATTGACACTGCTGGTGGTCACACCTCACAATAACTGTCATGATAGAAAAACAAGAAATATATATAATTAAACACTCAAGAGCCACTTTCATATGCAGGACTAAATACACAAGAGTGTTCTACCTCTGTCTGTGTACCACTTGGGATTTCCGATAAAGTCCTTCACATCATCAACGATCCTTTCAGCCACGCCCTCATCCAGGACCACAGAGCTGAGGGGTCTGCGTCGCCGTGGAAACCCAAAGGGTCTCCATTCCCCACCCATGGCTGTGTACATCACTGTGCGTCCCTCTTCCTGTTTCAGGGCCAGTTCTCTTGCTGCAAAACATGATTGACAACTGTGTTAATTTACCTCAAAATGAGACACAACACAAATCTAGTGCACTGCAGCTCTCATGTGGCAGCTGTCTGTGAGATGCTGGCGTGTCGGGTTTAAACTGCATAAACTTTTACCTTCTTGTAATATGTTAAAGAAAATCTGTCTGTCTCTCCCTAAAGCAGTGAAGGTGACAGACTCCCAAGGTGTTCCAGTGTGCAGATCCACCATCTGCTTCTCTCTGGTCCTCTCCACCCTGATCCACTTCCTGCCGTACCTGCAGACCACAACAGATGATAGTGTCAGAGGAAGGACTGTTGACAGAGAGAATGGGATATGTCAAGCAGATTAATAAATGTAGGCATTATCTCTGTATTTTTATGCCACACGGCAGTGATACTCAACTCACGGCCTGTGGGACGCCAATAGGGTGCTGGGTGGCCCCCAAACCATTGTCTAATTCACAATACAAATAAAGTGATTCACACTGGGAATTGTTTTTGTACTTGAAGGATAAATAAGGTGCCAGAGTACATAAAACTGGTGAAGGATCCCCCGCACCACACGACAGAGGTCCTAGCTGAGTCCTTAGTGTCCTAAAATCCTAGAAATGTCCTAAAATACAAAAAATGTCATAAAATCCTAGAAATGTCCTAAAATACAAAAAATGTCATAAAATTTTAGAAATGTCCTAAAATACAAAAAATGTCATAAAATCCTAGAAATGTCCTTTACTCCTAGAACAGTCCTAAAATCCTAGAAATGTCTTACAATCCTAGTAATGTCCCATAATAAAATTTAAAATCTATGAAATTTCTAAAATCCTAGAAACTAAAATCCTTGATACATCCTTAAATCCTGGGAATTTCCTAAATCATTAAAACATCCTAAAATCCTAGAAACCTCCTTAAATCCTAGAGATGTGTATAGGGCTGCTGCACCTGGCCCCTGGCCTCCTGTCATTTTGCAAAAGTGGCCCCCCTCAAGTAAAGCAAGTTGAGTATCAACAGCCATACAGGCTGATGTGCACTTTATAAAAAGGGAGTGTTTTCAGATTAAGTATACTGGTTTAGAGAACTCTTCTGACCAGATGATGTGGTTCCCGGGGCTTGGGTGGAAGTCAAACTGCGTGTGCACGCGTCCGCTCTCGTGTGCCAGGTACGAGGTCTCCACGCTCAGGTGCTGAGTGTGCCTGGCGTGTTTGGTGATCCAGCTCAGCAGCCAGTGGTAGCTCTTGTCCCTGCTGGGGACCTCCAGAGTGATCATGTAGTGCCTGCGGAAGAAGATCATTCCCACCTGGGCACCTTTCCTGGCCACTGCCAACGCCGTCCCAACCCCAACCAGTCCAAACCCTGCCCCAAAGTAGGGGTTGTCCTTCAGGCCATCCAGGAAGTCAGACAGGGGCATGTTGCTGATATCTGCACACAGCCAGCTGAATCACACTATAGAGGAGTTATAACACTTTGAAGGAGCACAGACCTAAAGACAAAGTGCAAACTCATCTGATCTGTGTGACAGTCCTGATTGTGGTGTAGTATGACATCTGTCAGGAGCTGAAGACCTGCTGTCTGTTGCCTGAAAACTAATAACAGCTGGTGCTAGTTTCTTAATGCTGATACATCCAGTTATGCTAAATAATTAGCTTGACTTGCCGTGTTTGTCTCCATCTCAAATCGCTGTCTTGAGGCTATCGTTCCCAGAGAACACCATTCGTTTCACGGTTGAGCTTAAGTCCTCATGTGTGTAATGTATGGGTGCAACACTGGGAGCGACCTCTACTACACTTCCTGTGTTTCACAAATATCATTCCGACTGCCTTCAAACATTCGTTCCATTTTCTCGTTTCTGTTATCAAAATCTCGCTCGCAAGCTATGTTGACAACAAGTTGAGATAAGAATGTCGATAATAACACAATTTCTGATTTTTTCTGTAGCCCGTGAGGACCGCAACGGCGACATTAACTGCGTCCCGGAACTGCGACATCAACCGTTTACAAGAAGCTAACGTTGGCTCAGCTAGCGTTAATAACGACGTTGTTAGCGTGTTAATACAAGTTTATATTGCCATAAAAAGTAAGTGAAACTTCGGATATTATGACTCAGTATTAATGAACATACCTTTCTAACTAACACGCAGCAGAGACACCAGCTGTGTGCTGTTAAACTAATAATGGTTGATGTTGTGTTTGTAAGATAGAATGGACCGCGGAAACCCAGGCGGTAGGTTAAAACAAGGCAGCAGATATTAGGCATAATAATACATGATTTTTATCCAAGCTTATAAGTAGATATAAATCATGTAGCTGTCCCTTTGCAAAGATATGTCTATTTCTTAAGCATGAATAGGAATTTCGGTATTTTATGAACCATACAGTCAAAGCACCGGCAGTGTATGGGTGTTGTTATTGTGTCTTAGGGACTGTTCGTTACTTATCAGAAGGGAGGGGGTCGTTCAAAACGGAGGAAGCACTTCAAATATTTGCTTAAGCACTGGAGGGGACATTATACTTTTTAATATGGATTAGGGACTGGACATTTAACTTCAAATGATGGTATTTTTGTTTTTTTTTAAATACTCTCAGAACTCCAAAACCCACAATTGGGTTTGAAAGGCATGTTCTCTTTAAAGAAGTATTTCACCACTGGGATGATGGCCTTTATCAAAACAAGGATGCCTATGCAGTAGACACAGATATTTTTGATATTAATGCTACATGACAAGTGGTAGAAAACCTACAACTACCCTGGATGGGGGGTGGGGGGGGGGGTGTTAAATCGTGCCATGTATCACAGAGGTCACTGATTATTTATTGTGGAGGGAGAGTCATGCATTTTCCCCTTCACTCAGGGAGGCTAAAGTCAAAATATTTGTAGTTCTGGGGAGGGTCATGAATAAAAAAAAAAATAAGTTGCACCCCAGCGACCCCACTCTGATAAATAAAGTACAGTTCCTTGGTACTTCAGAGGGATACAGGGATGTGAACTTCTTTCAAATTAATTTAAAGCCTCGCTTCACACAACTACCAATAGATTGAAAATGTTTTTACTTTTTCTTAGTTGTGTCTGATCACTTAGATACTGTTTGGGTTTTTTTTGATACATTTATGAAATTTCACGAGTACAATGAAGGCAAATGGAACTTTTTGGTATATCATGAAAAAAACACTTTAAGAAAATTCAACAACAGCATCTTCTAAAATCAGGCCTGTTGTTACAGTCCGCATCCAAAGAACGCAATGTACTCTATGAAATGTCTCTGAAAACTGTCAGTAGTGTGATTTGTAGAAACTAACTCCCCTACTAAACCTCAATAAATCTTCCTCGTGAATGACAGTTTAAGCCCTTGCTAAACATGTAATTTTGTATGTGTTTGTGTTTGGTACGAGTAAATACTATGTGTGTTATTGCAAGCCATTATTATATATCGTTACAGTGAGTTTACAGTCCTTGTAGAACTGTCACATTTTTACTTTATTATGGAGCTGAATACAAACAGATTTGGTTAAAATTGTTATTGTATCTAACATCCCATTGACAGCAAACAATAATGATATTGTGTATTGTATAATGTATTATCAGGGTTCCTGCGGATCCTTAAAGTCTTAAAAGGCATTGAATTGATTAATCTAAAATTAAGGCTTTAAATGGTATTAAACTGACTTAAATTAATCTAAAGTCTAAAAATGCTCAAACATGGGAAGTGAGATTTTATTAACCTTTTTTTTCCCCTGACGTTGCATTGTAAAGTCTCTAAATAATTGGTAACATCTATTATTTGTTAAATAATAATGATAAATCCCTTTTCTTATACTTGTCATGATGGGAAACCAAATAGTGGAATTTCACATACAGATTGAAAGACACAAAATAGCCCCCCCCCCAAAAAAAAAACCCAGCAGAAATGCTTTTCTGTTGGTTAACTGAATAGATTCTTTCATGATAATTTAATATGTTCATTTTCTTCCATGTGTTCCACTCTAAAACTAGTGCTGTTTTTTTTTCAACATTTGATGCAGATAATCTCACTTTCTTTTCAAAAGTCGTGTTTTATGTTACAATAAACATTTGGGTAAAATAAACTCATCCTTCAACTTTGGTTATTAGAAAATTGGCCTTAATCTCAATTCCGAATGGCATTACAAAAAAGTCTTAAAAAGTCCTAAATTTACTTTGCCTTAAGCTGTGGGAACTATTACATGTACATGTGATACAAAACGTGAGTTACAAATTTGTTTGTGCTCTTTTTAAATTTGACAAATTGTAACTGAATGCTGTGCTGTTCTTTCAGAAACAATGGAGACTGCGGAGGCTCGTGAATGTGAGAAATGTGGAGAGAGTTTCTCAGACAGTGGTTCGTTCACCTCTCACTCCTGCTCAGAGAGGCCGACAGCACCAACCAGTAATAAACAGTTGGAGAACTACAAGTGTTCTCAGTGCAGTGAGGTTTTTTCTAGGCCAGGAGTCCTGAAACACCACTTTAAAGTCACCCACGGTGGACACGACCCCGAAGACTCGTTCCCCTGCACTGAAGAAGGCTGCCAGTCTAGCAGCACAGACCGTCAGGAATATCAGGATCACTTAAAGTCCACACATTGTCTCACTCTCATCCCTTGCACCCTGCAGTCCTGCAAAGCCGCGTTTCTCACACGGAGCGAGGTGGAGAGACACTCACGGGCCCACATGCCCTTTGGATGCTTTCAGTGTCAGTTTGTCACTGAAAATGCAAAAGACCTGAGTGACCACGTTGCAAAGTACAACCATCTGCCACCTAGCACTAAAGGTAAACACACATGTTGCACAAATGCAGAAATCTTGTCTGTCTTCCCATTAAACCTGTGCTTGTTTTGTTTTTGTTGGATGTAGCTCTTCTGCTGCATCACTGAGAAGCAGATTTTACATAAAAATTTCGGCTCTTCTATTTATAGGGAATGAGGCTGCAGCCACAAGTGTATGCACTGATGGAAGCCACCAGCCTCAGGTGTCCAACAGGCCAAAAAGAAAACTGAAGCCCAGCCCAGCTCAAGCATCATCATTACCAGAGGACAGCAATGAGGACCAGCCAGAGAGGCAAAGGCACAGTATTAAAAGAGGGAAAAAGGCCGTGGAGAGAGAAAAACCCCCAGCAGTGGATGCTGCACCGCCTCCATCCAAAGGTACGAACACTAGTCTGCTTAGTGTATTATAGTGAGGAGATTTCAAGTTCATATGACATAATAAAGCACAAAGAGGTGACCAAAACCCAAGCTGTTCCACTAATAAAAAACACAAGTGATCCATCGGGCTATCAGTCATTCCAGACCACATGTTTCCTTTATTTCTAAGTCAAATGGCAACTCCACAACTTAACTGCTCTGGTTCACTTTCAAAGCTTTCATAAAGTAAATAAAATTTCTGCTGCACAAAAAGCCTGCTAATACCAACCAACATCTGGCTTTAAATGCAGTGAGAATGCATATGATCAGCATTCACACCGGGGTCAAATGACTCTGCAGTAGATATTTGTAGCCGTCAGCTCCAATCGGCATTGATGGAGTAATTTCAGCTCCTTAACCCATGACCTATTTATTTATTTGTTTAATCATTTTTACTTTTTTTTTTAAATCATACAACTTTGACATCACAGGTCATTCTAAGCTAGCTGGGATGGGGAGGGGAGGGTTAGACAAAAGGTTCACTTTTCTTCTGCAGTATCAATACCCGCAAAATTTGGAAAACCCATGGGCACATACAGATGAGATGCAGCAATGTATATATGATTTATTACTATACTCTGCACAAAACTAAATAAAAATTTGATCACAAAAAAAAACTCCAAAATGCGTCACTACGTTCAGAATGAATTCAGTCTATTCTTTCCATCAGAGTATCTTGCAGAGGGATCAGAGCACACCTATCGCACCCACACCTGCCCCAAGTGCCGCCGCTGCTTCAAGATGCGCTCCCACCTGCAGGAGCACCTCCATATACATTTTCCTGATCCCAGCCTCCAGTGTCCCACCTGCAAGCGCTACTTCACCAGCAAGAGCAAGCTACGCATACACAGACTCCGTGAGGCGGGGGAAAAGCTTCACCGTTGCCACTTGTGTGAATATTCTGCCGTGGAGCGTAACGCGATCAGCCGCCACCTTGCCAGTGTGCACGCCGACGAGGTAGAAGATGGCGTTAACAGTCACAGCTATCCCTGTCCCACCTGTGGTCAAAGCTTTCGCCAGAGCAGGTTGCTTAAGGCCCACATGAAGACGCACAATATTCTCTCTCACAGCAAGCCGGTGGCCTGCTTCCAAGAGGGTTGCTCTTTCCAGAGTTCTTTGCGTAAAGAACTTCTTCGTCACACTGCCGAGGTGCATGGGGTCAAGGCCGTAGAGTGTCGCCATCACGTCTGTGGAGCCATCTTCCAAAGCGAGACAGACATGGAGGCTCATTATCGGACACACCTGGCCTACCACTGCTCTCAGTGTGATTTCTCTTGTTCTAATAAGAGCGTCTTCCTCCAGCACCAGCGGAACGGTCACCCGGGAAATGACAAGCTCTGCTGCGACTTCTGCCCCTTCGTCACATTTAACCCTGTGGAGTTCGAGCAGCACATCGGACATTTGCACGCCAATGAGAAGATCCATCGCTGCTCTCAGTGCAGCTACGTGACCTCGCATAAACGGGGCTTGAAGCGACACATGCTGATGCACAGCGGTGAGGAGGGAATTGATTTTTTTTATATTTTCACGGTACAGAATCTCTGATTTATTGTTTAAGTTGCTCTCGTAAGATGCTACTACTTTTGGCATCTCCTGATTTATTCCTTTGCTCTATTATAGGCGAGAAGCCCCACAAGTGCAGCCTGTGTGACTTCAGGTGCCGAGACGAGTCCTACCTCTCTAAACACATGCTCACTCACTCAGACGACAAGAATTTTATGTGTGCTGAATGTGGATATGTCACTAAATGGAAACACTACTTGAATGTCCACATGAGAAAACATGCTGGAGACCTCAGGTAGACATACAACCTTTGGTTATGGTTTTTTCTTGCTATTGTTAGTGCACTGCTGAGTACACACAGAACTATCAGAACATCATGACAGTTTGAGACTTCCAAGTCTCATTTATTAAGTCTGTGCTTAGTGCTTCCCAAACACATGCATTCTCTATAAACCTTTACATTTAAAACTAAATTGAACTTATCTATACTCTCTACTGACTCATTTTACCTTGCTGAACATATGAGCTGCTGATCTACCACAGCCTCAGTCAGTTAGTTCATTTGTGTTATTGTGTGACTTTGGGGAATCCAAACTAAAAACATAAGGGTTCCTAAGCATCCACCTTGGGTACGATGGATGTACTCTTTAATTTTCAGTCTCTTAAGAAGTTAAATGCATTTGTCGCTGGAATTAGCATGTGGTTACTCTTTAGATTGAAAAATACACTGAATATAAAGATGGACAGCATGACTCCTCCCCAACACTGAAGCCAAAACATCTCATTCGCCATCTGCTGGCTTGCTGCATTATGGATATACATGTTAGTGGATGGGACATAGGCCAAACCATTAACTCAAAGTACACGTCAAAGACATTTTTCTCAATGATGGTTCATGGGTCATTTTAAGTACTTCTTATCATGCCGATGTTTGTGCTCATTTTTCGGATACGTTTGGTTTCAATAAGTTATTTGATGCTATATCACAGGCAACTGGACTTGCTTGGGTTTCTTGACATCTGGCCTCTCATCTAAGCGGCCTCTTCAGTTCTTCTTTTTCAGAACTAAAGAAGCTGCTCAATTGAGACACAAAACATCTTCAAGAAACTCAAGCAAGTCCAGTTGTGTACAATATAGCACCTAGAATTACAATGACATGGATGACTGAGAACCCTCACCAACATACTAGTTATTCGATGCTATAAAAAGGGGTTTTGACAACATGATTGACAGCTGTGTGTGCCACAATTGGTCACATGGCTGGAACTCATGTAGATTGTTACTGGGCAGACTCTGGCTTGAAATTATGGCAAAAGAGCAAGATGGCAGTGGTTGTATCTGGGATATTTTGGTTTTGTTTTTGTAGAGTGGGGGTTAATGGAGACTCGCTGTCCATTGTTATATACAGTCAATGGATTGAAAAAAAGACTGTCTGAATGTATCAAAGTGCATAAATGTCTCTCTGTGTTGTATTCGCATTCACAATTGTTGTTGTGACTAAACTTCCTGTTTGCTGCTCTAGGTACCAGTGTGACCAGTGCCCTTACCGCTGCCACCGAATGGACCAACTCAACAGCCACAAATTACGACATCAGGCCAAATCACTAATGTGTGAGATCTGTGCTTATGCCTGCAAGCGCAAATACGAGCTTCGCAATCACATGTTGGCCAAACACTCTGGAGAGGAGAAACAGCCGTCTGTCTATAAGTGTAAATACTGCACATACACTACCAGCTACAGACAAGCCCTCCAAAACCATGAGAACTGCAAACACACCAAGCTGAAAGAGTTCCGCTGTGCCCTCTGCTTCTACTCCTCTTTCAGCAGCATCAGCCTCTTCCTGCACAAGAGGAAAGCTCACGGCTACGTACCTGGAGACAAAGCATGGCTCGAGAACTATGCTGCAAAGGAGAAGGAGAGGAACTCAACAGAGCTCTTGCAGGATTTTTACAATAAGCCCTCAGCAGCTAACGAGCAGTCTGAACAATCCACCTCTGAAGGACCTCCACCAGCTCAAAGAGAACTATCTGATCTTCCTGGCTCAGCAGATCACAGTGCAAGCAAAGGATCCACAGCTGCTTCACAAACTGTGGATTCTGTTTTTGATGTTGATTCTCAAAAGGTTGTTAACCAAGGTATTTCAGACAGTCCGCCCTCTGTGAACAGCCCTGAGGAGTACTGTACTCTTGTTTTAACAACATTATCAACCACTGAGTATCAGACCTCCTCTTTGGAAATTCAGGAAGACAATTGTGCAAATCAAACCCCAAGCTCATCGAATTTAAACTGCAATGGCTCGGACATATCGCAAGTAAAGGCAGACCGCTCTACATCTTCATTAGAGGAAGACGATGTGGCTATGGCAGATGCAGAATGTGAACAAAGTGACATAGATGACAACTATGAGCCACTAAATAATACAAGTCAACCAGTCAAACCTGGGGAGGGTCAAACACCTGAGGTAGAGAGTGATGGTGGAACAATCAGTTCCACTTTACCATCTGAGCAAACTGAGCCGTTAGAGTGTGAGACCCGTCTTAAAGCTATGAGGAAGCACGACAAAGACCAAGCAGAAGCCATGGTTTTGGAGGGACGGGTGCAAATGCTTGTGGTGCCAACTAAAGACATATATCGCTGTGACAAGTGCTCTTATGTAACCAGTAAAGAGACCTCTTTGAAGTACCACTGCCAGGCTTTGTGCCATGGTAGAATGAAGGGACACAAGTGCCAGGCCTGTGGTGCACAGTTCAAACAGAGGAGAGGTCTTGACAGCCACCTTACAAAGAAGTGCCCGGCACTTCCACGGAAAACAAGGACATTTGTAGGCACTTCAAATACATGTTTGGCAACAGAAGACAACTCCACTTTAGGTCAGGATAAGGAATCAAATTCCAAACAGACGGAGCTTCTGTCCTCACAAAAAAGGATTACCACAGATAAGAGACTTTGTCAGCAAGAACAAGGAGTCCGTACATCTCATTTAAAAAACTCTAAAGCTATTTTTCATAATGCTTCTACATCCAGAGACTCAGGACAGCAGCAAAGCAAAATTCAGACAAAAAAGGCTTCAAAAGATAAACTTGCAAAAAAGCAATTATTTTCTAGTACCAAACAAAAAAATGCTCCACTGCAGGAGCCTCTTATGGCTAATAAAGATGGGAAATTCAACTGCAAGCTGTGCAATTTTTCATCAGTCAGGCTTGCAACAGTTGAACGGCACCTCTCAACTTGCAGGAAAATCTCAAGGAAAAGAGAGACTCAGATCATTTCAGAAGGAGAGGATGAGCGTGGTAACAAGTCCGTCAAAGAAAAAGAGGACTTGGTGGACAAGTGCAAAGAAAGAACTGGGAAAGTTTCTGAGAAACATCAAATCTTCTCTTGTCAAAGCTGTGCATTTAAATGCAACCAGAAAAGAGCATTAGACAGTCATGAAAAGAGAGGCTGCCTGAAGCCAGATGAAGTCCAATGCACCATGTGTTCATTTATAGCCAAATCAAAGACGTCTTTGACCCGTCACATCGTGTGTGTCCATAACAGAAAAAAGGTTGGTGTTGCTAAACGTTTGCAATGTCAGCACTGTTCTTTCACCTGTAAACAAGAACGACGCATGACTCAACATATCGCGCTCAAACACAAAGGTGCACGACCTCACCATTGTCGGTATTGTCCTTTTAGCACCACAAGGCGCTATCGCCTGGAAGAGCACGAGTCTCTCCACACGGGAATCGGTCGTCACAGCTGCGATTTGTGCGACAAGACCTTTGGGGCTGTGACTAAATTGCGCCAGCATAAGATGCGCATCCACGACAAACAGCCCACACACTTCTGCTCGCTGTGCGACTTCAGTGGCTACACCCTTGACGATGTAAGACGGCACAATCTCAGATGCCACACGGGAGAGTTGCACCACGCTTGCACTCATTGTGACGCTCAGTTTAGTTCAGAAGTTGCACTCAGAAACCACTGCAAGCGTGTGCACCAGCTCCAGGTCTGTTTCTCATGTAAGCAGTGTGACTACACATGTGGCAGCGAGGTCACTCTTAAGACCCACCACGAGAGCAAGCACTCTCAGGTGAAGTGCAACACCTGCCAGGAGTCTTTCAAGACAAAGGAAAGCCTTGAAATTCATCAGAGATGCCACCTGGCGCATCATTGTCAGCTGTGCCCCTTCGCTACCAAAACGAGGCAGCTGTTAGCTCAGCACCTTCTGAATGACCATGAGGGGGGGTCTCCAGAGGACAAGCCCCTCAAGTGCAGCTCTTGTCAGTTTGCTTGTCGGCATCAGCTGGTGTTAGAGCAGCACCTCCGTTCACATGGAGGTAAGCGTCTCTACAAATGCACAGACTGCAAGTATTCGACCCGCAACAAGCAGAAGATCACATGGCACATTCGCATTCACACTGGAGAGAAGCCTTACAGCTGTGAGCAGTGCAGTTACACCTGCACCGATCCGTCTAGGTTGAAGGTAAGCTGAAAGTTTATAGACTGAGTTTATTTGTGAGTTAAATTGAATTATAAAAACCTGATTTTTTTTTTCTTTACAGGCATGTCCGTACATATCTTGGTCACATTTCTTTAATAACCAAGGGACACTTACCAGAAATGTTTTTTTAAGCAATAGTTCAATAGTTCATGGTTTGAACCTTAAGTTGTGAACGAATCGCGAGCGTCCATGCTTCTCTATCTCCATCAGATGAAAGGCAAATGTCATTGTGGTGATACCATTTTTGCCACAGTCGTGCCTCTTTACTCACGCACTATCAATGACGTTGACAGTACTGATGATGACCATGAAGGGTTGTTGACCCATTTAATAGGGGGAAATTTCAACCACTACCTGATAAAGGTAGCATTCAGAAACAAGGGTTAAAATCCTTATACTGTAATATGACGTTAAATGTGTTTCCAAAAAATTATCTTCTATTTTTCTGTTTTACTCTACCATAGCTTCACATGAGGGTTCACCAAGAAGAGAGGAAGTACCTTTGTCCAGAGTGTGGTTACAAATGCAAATGGGCGACTCAGCTGAAGTACCACATGACCAAGCACACAGGTATCATCAACACATCAAGCTCAATGATCCGGTAATTTTTTAAGATCAGGGAACAGTGATTTTTGCCTCATTGCCTTAGTCAGCAGTGGGGTTTTTAATATGTTGCCTCATAGTTGTTAATAATCAGCCAAACTTCCAGGAATTCATAACACATTATCGTATCTTTGTTTACTCATTTTTGTTGCATGATTTTTACCTGTTTGCAATCTTTTCAAGCACTCATCTGAAATTGCTTTTGTAAGTGTAGTTTACAGATTTTTATCCTGCTGGGGAAAAACAAAAAACATTTCTTTGTCCTCTACAGGGGACAAGCCATATGCCTGTGATGAGTGTGATTACCGCACAAACAGAGCGGACGCCCTCCGTGCCCACCGGGACACGCAGCACTGCGATTTGCGCCCTTATGTCTGCGAGAAATGTGGAAAAGCCTTCAAGACTAGTTTTATTCTGAAAACCCACCAGCGTCAGCACAGTGACGATCGGCCGTACACATGCGGCTTGTGCCACAAGGCCTTCCGCTGGCCGGCGGGGCTCAGACATCACTATCTCTCGCACACCAAGCAGCAACCTTTCTGCTGTCGCCACTGCTCCTACAGAGCCAAACAGAAGTTCCAGGTGGTCAAACATTTGCAGAGGCACCATCCAGAGATGTCAGTGGAGCAGGGGGTGGTGAGGGACTCTGAAGCAGTGGGCCTGACCCTGAAGGAGGCCTTGCAGGGGACACTGGATGAGAGAGCGGTAGAAATTAACGAGAAAGGAGGGACCGGTGACGAGGCACAGGTAGTAGTGGAAGAAGTTGTGCAAAAAGAGGAAGAAAACGAGAAAAAACACTGAAGAGAGCACAAAGGATGCAATTGTCAATTCAGACTATACATTATCATTTACCACTTGATTTCAGCAGAGGTGGAAAGTACATTTTCCTCAAGTTTTCCACTGTACTCAACCTGGACTCTGTTTTTCCATGTTTTTGTATCTCAGTGACTTATAGATACAACTTTCTTTCTTTTTTTTAAACTGGTCCAGAAGTCCAGTTAAAGTCAGACTAAGGTGTGCACATGGTGGAATAGTTCCACTTCCTGTAGTATTATCTTGGTGTGTTAATCCAATTTCAAGAATTCGATTTACTCCAATTTCAGTCCGACTAACATGTATTTTAAAAGTCCAGTTTTAGCTGGACTAACACAATAATCAGACATCATGGAAAAGTACTAACCGTTCCAACAATCACAAACTCTGGTTTGGTTATATTAACCCTTACTTCACCAAGATAGAAGTGAAAAAAAGCTGGCTTTATACACGCTAAATGTGCTGCTTACTTAAATGGAGTCTGGCTATTGAAATTTTGGGGCTGTTAAACAAAAAGGATCTTACTCTATAACAAATAAAGTTCTATCACAGTAGGATCCTTTCCATTAAGTTCTCAGAAAATTACAGTCTTAGCCTGTCAGTGGCAAGAATAAGCACATTTAGAGGATGTTAATTGACAGAACAAACATGCACTGCAGCCTGTATCGCCGGCTGCAGCGCATTCTTTCAAATACATGGGAGTAAGGCAATGAACAGAGAAAATGATCCCAAAATAGCAAGAAATTAGTAAAAAAGTACAAGAAAATTAGTTTATTTAAAAAGCAAAAAAAAAAAGTAAAACATTAAAGCTAACAAGGAAATACGTAATAATGATAATGATGATAATAAACAACGTTTTCCGGATATTTTCCTCTAGCTTTTTAAAGATTATTTTCTAAATCTGTTAATTCCTTTAAACTTGCAAGACATTTCTTAGCGTTTTTTTTTTTAACCACAATTCCAAAAGAAACAAAAACCAATTAGCTCAGGGTTCAAAAGAGAGAGGTCCTGGTCGAAAAATGTCCAATTTTAATTTTATGTGAAAATATGAGGTACTTGTACTTGCATATTTCCACTTTATTCAACTTGATTCTTCTGCTCCACTTAACTTCAGAGGTAATCATTGTACTTTTTACTCCACTGCATTTGTCTTAAGTCACTTTTAATCAAATGATTTTTTAATACCATTCCCATCCAGTGAAAACTACAAATCTCCAGCTATGTCTCTGTTGAATGTTTGTGATAAATTAAAATAAATGTTTTTTTTATGTGCTGAAAATGTTATTAAACTGAACCACTGGATAGTAATGTGTAGTAAAAGGCTCATGATACACATTGGTACACATACTTAGGTGAGAGAATGTGGACTGAAAGGCATGTGTGATGAACTGCAATATATGAAATGAATAAATGTACAAGTCAAAAATGTTGACTGCATGTTGCACCAGTTTGAAAATGTATTGCATGTATTTACAGGCCTATATATACATACATTTACATTATACACAACATATCCATTTGGAATTTATACATTGGTAAGTAGAAATAACTCAAGCAGGCACTTCTTATAACCAACATGATGCAAAGTACCTAATAATAGTAGATGTACAATACTGGTATTTTGCCATTTTTTAACATTCTATTATCACTCTTTCAGTTATTTCAGGCTCTGTTACTTCTGCATATAGAAGACATTCCAGACATGCAGCAATCCTTCATGATCTTTCATTCAAAGACAATAACAATTAAAAAGCTTGCAGGAAATATTTCCATAAAAAGTTGAATTGAGAATATCACTCAATATGACATAACATAAATACAAGCAGATCTTTTCCTTTAAACTTTTGTTATACGACTAAATGGTCCCTGTTTCTTTCTGTCATATTTTTTAGTGAATTTAAACCCTATTTAATAGTTAATCCATCAAAATGATTCAGTTATTTGAAGAGTCATCTGTTACAAAAATCAAACATCCTTGTTTGAGTGAATAACGCTGAGAAACAAAGAACCTATTTCTGCTGTTTGTTATTTTAAGTCAGTGGAATTTGTTCTTGATAAATTTTCCACCACCCTGCTGATTACTGGTGCATGCAGTTGAAATCCTTCATCTGGAAACGTCTGACCACCTCTGGCATCAGATTGGACGTCTTCATGTGAACTCTGTGATGCTGACGTTGACAAAGAGGGAGGAGGGAGGGATGGCCGTTCCGTCTTTAGAGAGCAGGTGTATGTGACGATATCCTGGAGAGGGACACACATCGACAAGAACTGGAATTAGAGCTCAAACGGAGATGTGATGAGTAAATCCCGCCTCTGGTATTTGACACAGCACATGATTTAATCTCTGCTCACCTGCTTGGATGCACTCAAACGGGAGAGTAAACTGTCCAACAAAATCGTTTCTGGAAGCCTTATCGTAGTCCTCCACCACAAAGCGAACCAGGGCCAGCTCAGGGGCGTGGATGACAAAATTCAAAGTTTCATTCCACACTGGGTTAAATCCTGCAGGTAGAGGGCAGTAAAAGGTTGAGTATCACCAACTGTGACATGACTTTCTATTTCAGGTCATCTTTTTTTTTCTTTTTAATTTAGTCATTTTTAATTAAGCTGAGTATAAACAAAAACATAAACAATCATCAAGCAAACCTAATATAAATTCAAACAAATAGATAACCAATATGCAAAATAGAAATAAAAATGTATTAACAAATAACAATATGTAATGGCTAAAACTCAAAATACAGGATAATAAACATGCCATGGTCCAGATTTGTACTTCAAGGCATTTACAGTCCACTAAAATGAGATGAAAACTGAAAAAAACTAAAATCTTAGAAAATAGGTTTGATTTCTTTCAAAAACTCAAAGAAAAAACTTAGCAAGCAACTTGGAAAGAAATGCAAACTGGAAAATCCAAATAAAAGGTAAAAAGAAATGAAATTAGGTAAGAGTGATTATTAGATGTAATTTAAAAAAAAAAAAAAGAATGCCCAGGAAGCTGAAGACTATTTATCAGTATAAGTCTCTAAATTATATATTTAAAATAATGCTACAGGAATAAAAACAAAAAAAAGTGTTCAGTTTGTTTTCATTTTTAGCACTTCCTTGGGGTCATTTTCTTGGGGGTGATCTTGTTTGTTTGTTTTTTTGCTTTTTTCTCTTATTTTCAGGCAAATTTCTTCTAATTTTTTACTGATTTTTCAGTAATTCCTGGGCCCTTTCTGTCACTCCCTGCCCCATGGTTTTAAAAGAAATCAAGCCAACTTGCTCAGGTTTCAAAGGGTTAAACGGCAGTAATGGTGGCAGAGTGTCCAAGTTTACGGACTTTTGCAGATTATTCCACGTATAAGTTGCATTCTAAGAGAAAAAAATAGTATAGTAAAAAATTGTATGGGCCCATATCACCCATTTTTACACATTGCAATCTATTAAAGAGGTCATTTAAAAAGCACAGCAACTGGTGGAATCAAAACCAATAGAGGAATGTTTCTTTGAAAGTATTGAATGTTCAACTGTATCAAGTGCTTTAAATATAAGCAGAGCAGCACGAGACATTTTGCTGTCCACGGCTGTTGCAGTGTCATTTTAAACCAGAAAGCTTGCAGAGATGGTACTGTGAATTGTGCAATACATGCACTATTTGCATTTATTAAAAGTGAACATGCTACCATTGTTGTTAATGTGACTGGTCTCTTCCTTGGCGTGGTCCTGTGGGACTCCGTAGATCTCCACTCTTACCAGGGGGTCTACAATAGAGCCCTCTTTCTGATTCACCTTTGGGAGCTGCTGCCCACTGATCACCTGATAAACACACACACATATTTGCATAAAGGAAATACACACCACTGCAGTGTACAGCACAGAAGAACACATTACACAACTTCTCTTATTTTATTGTTATTCTATGTTTTTCTGACATATTCTGCAACGCCACGCCTTCCATTGACACACTGACAGCAGCTGGCCATTGAAACCATAAGCAAATTCAATTTACATGCAGTTCTGAACCTGTATGGATAAGCGGAGTGGTTTATAGTCCTGCCGCTCCTCAGGTTTCTCTGGACTGAACTCAGTGTTGCCGTCTCTCATGAAGTCCGGCTTGAGGACGTAGCCGCAGCAGCTGTTCTGCCTGAACAGACCATCATTCAGATCCATCTCCAGACCTGCTGTCTGGAAGTTCAGAGCCACTTTGGGAAAAAGAGGGAGAATAATGAAATTAACTAGGATTTTTTTGTTTTTAACTGTGGCTGGCTGTATCACATGATTTTCCAGACTCAGTTATCTGTCATGTGATAAGTCCAGCACAAGACTTTTATCAAGAACAGACGGCGTCAGTTTGAGCCCTTGTGACTTGTGACAGGAAGCATCTGTCCTGTTAAAGTCCTCCAGCTGCTGGGCTGGTGCTCTGCGTCTAACCCTGACCTCCCTGCAGGAGGGGGTGGGGGTGGCAGTAAGGACACGCACAAAGAAAGTGACACCTCAGTACACGAGCATAAAAGAGACAGTATATTTACATGCATCACACTGTTGTTTCTTGTCATTTCCATATTCAGATTGCGAGTGATAGAAGCTGCATACCATACAATGGTATTTTTAGGATTTTAGGACATTTCTGTTTTAGGAGGATTTTAGGATATTTCTGTGACTTTAAAACATTTTGGGTATTTAAGGACGTTTCTAAGGTTTTAGGACAATTCTTAGATTTTAGGGTGTTTCTAGGATTTAAGGACATTTCTCGGACTCTGGGACATTTCTAGGATTTGAGGCAATTTCTAAGATTTAGGACATTGGGGGCTTAGATAGGACCTCTGGGGGGTTGCGCCAAATACATTTTTCCCAAAGATGGTTTCTGTTATCTTGGGTATTTCTGATCACACTGCTGTATGTCCAAGTGTTTGTTTTTCTAAAAGTTTGGTCTTAGTTATATAATGCTTCAAAAAAAGGATTGATGTCATGATTGACAGCTGTGTGTGCCAATCATTGCGTTGTGATCAATGATTCTGCTCATGATTGGTCGGATGGGTGTATGGGTAGGACCTCCAACACCTTGGACATGTTACTGCGCACATTCTGGCTCCAAATAACATCACCAGCACAAGATGGCAGCAGCTGTATCTGGGATATTTTGATTTCATTTTTGCATCATTGCGGTAGGTGGAGATGAGTCATCCATCTTTACATTCAGTCTATGTTTGAAACTATCAACCATATCAAAAATGCAGCACACCTTCATTTGTGGTTTCTTTGCTGTTCAGACCCTTGCATTGGCGAGAAAAAAGGTTCAAGGTTAAAGGTTTTCATTGAGCAGCAACAGCATTATTTTATGTTGGAGTTATATGTCAGAAGTGCTATTCATATATGGCAAATTACACTGCCAAATGACTGGATTGACAGCACTAACCCTGTCTATACCCATGCCCTGGGTCCTTAGCATCAACTTGTCTTCATGCATTCATTGCGATATTACATGCAGTCAGCATGTCAGCCCCATGCTGCAGTGTTGGACCAGCTAAAGACGTTAGGACACTGTGGTAATAAGACTGGCAACAGGAGACAGCAGTGTGTTTAAATGCAGAGTTTGGTTAAACCAGCAGAGGGCGGCCGTACTCTCACCTATCTGGCAGCCCAGGTTCCACATCTCCTGCGGGTTGTAGTTGGAGGAGTCCGTCCTGAGACCACTGGGATAAATCCTGCTCAGCTGCCGTGTGTTGTACTGCACAAAATCTGTCCCTGGACAGAGTATAACATGTAAAACATTTTATAGTCATAAAGCAGCCATATTATTTTATCTGAGGAATATGACATAAGATTTAACTGTTCTCCATTCTTTTTCAAAATACCCGTCCCTTCATGTCCATGGTACCTGCGTCCTTAGCAAGCTTCTTGGCCTTAGACTCAGAGAAAGACGACATCTCATCGCATTTGGCGTGTGAGCGAGCATGCTCAAAGCCATGGAAGTGCACGCTTTTGCAGTAAACCACCAAGTCTGACAACTCCTTGGACAGTTTGGACTTTGATTTCTGCAAAAGAGGAGAAAAGAAAAAAATTAATTTAAATCACTTCCAACATTAATAACATACAGTTTGAAGGTAACTCTGTAAATAAGAGGCCAGTGATTACATAACTACCCCATAATTTGTTTACTGATGAAATTGAATTGCATCATTTTCTTGTGGAAAAAGTTTGTCCACAACAGATCAAAGTTGTATTAAATTAGTGCAGGAAAAAAGTTGGAAATTCTTCTGGAAACATAAACATAAACTAATAATTACAAATGTATTTGTCCCAAATTAATAATGAAAAAAAGTTGCAAGTAACAAGACTAAAATAAATTTACTTTATTTATTTTCCCCATTATTAGAAGTTTGGAAGAAATATGTGAGAGCTGTTCTTTATTGCTTTGGTAATTTACACGAAATTGGCAGAAAATAATCATACTGTAACCAAACGGCAACTACAGGCATACTAAATGTTCATGTTTTTATGAATGATAAAATGCAATTAAATTTCTACCCTCGTGAGCCTCAGATTATTTCTTCAGTAACCTGCTCCCTCCAACAAAGCATCACTTCTTTTAGAAACCACACACATGCGACTGATGCATACAGTATAAAGTACTTTTACATTCTAATATACCTGCAGGACAGCAACTACTGTAAACAGGAAGCTTGTTTCATTACTCAGCTACAGAAATATTCAAGTGCTGTCTTCACTTTTTGCCACTCAAAATAAGCAATTATTGCATATATTTGTAGATATTCAGCACTATTATATTATTTTGATCTTTTTTTTCCAAGTAACCATTTTGGCTATTTACACTTTGGAGTGGATGTGTTGTTTCTTTTTATATTTATGTAATTTTTTAAATATAATATGTACACATGTTACATACAGCTGAAAAAGAGAAAGGAAATGTTTACACTGTATTATTGTTGATAAAAGCTAAATAAAACTAAAGTTCTAAAGAAAAAAGTCAATAAATGTGTGTAAAATAATTAGCATCCTCCTCTCTCTCCCTTATCATTTTTAATTAAACCACTGAAATCACAAATGCTTTCATATCACAAATTAACACATATTTTGAGAACAGCTTTGAAAATACTGTGTTTTTGATTGACCTGCCTTGATAAATATGAAATGCAGAGTTTGGTTTATTTCCCACAGCTAAGGAGACACACACTGAACGCTGTTTTCTTTCTCACTTCACTAACTTTCTTCTTTCTGCCATATCTGTCTTATCTTTAATATCCCTGTTTCCTGTTTCTTTTCACTATCTCTCTTCTTTTACTCCAGTCTCGCCTCACTGTCTCTTATGTCCCCACACCGTTTCCTGTCTTTCTCAGCAATCAAGTTCTGTTCACTTCTGTCTTGATTCACCGTCACTTTAGATATAATTCTGTCTTCATGTCCTGTCCTCACTTCCACTGTCTACAGGCAGTGGTGGAGGAAGTATTCTGATTTTCTACTTCAGCAAAATGACTAAAACCACACTCTAAAAATACTCATTAATATGTTCAGTGAAAGTCTTGCATTAAAAATTGGTACTTAAGTAAAAGTATAGTCAGAAACATGTACCTAAAGTATTAAAGTAAAGTACCCAATTTGAGGAGGGAAAAAACCCTCTAAATTACTCAAAATATGACTAAAAGTAGAACATGGCTTAAGCATTTATCAAAAACAGTTGCCAATTAATTTTTTTGACAATCAGCTAATTGTTTAATCAACTAATTGTTTCAGCTGTACTTGTGTCAATTGTTGGGTAGTTTAACCCTTTTAAACCTTGGCAAATTGGTTGAATTTCTTTCAAAAACATAAGAAATTACCTAAAAATTAGTAAGCAATTAGCAAAATAAAATAAAATACAAGAAAGGGACCTGGGAAAGGTGCCTGAAAAATCTAATAATTTTGTAACATAAGTTTCAATTATGTAATCATAATAATTATAAAAATATTTTTTCCCTAGCATTTGTTTTTTCTATTTTTTCCACTATACATATTTCTCTAGCTTTTTAAAAAATAATTCTCTAAATCTATTAATTTGTTGAACATTTTTTTCCCAAGTTGCTCATTGCCTTTTTCCTTTTTTTTTAAAAGAAATTATGCCAATTTGCTCAGGGTACAAAGGTTTAAATACTGATAAAAGACATCTAAAAGCAGCACAAGGAGAGTGATGTCACTCCAGGTTTCAAAGGGTTAATTTATAATAAAACATCATATTCTATAAACATTTCGTAAGCTTTTCATGAAAAATATTAATGTGTAAAGTAACTAGTAACTAAGGCTTTAAGATAAATGTATTTAAGTGAAAAGTGCAATATTTCCCTCTGGACTATAATAAAGTAAAAGTAGTTGAATCTCGTGTCTTTCAGATTGAGCTTAAAGCATCAAGCTGTTATACCTTTGCATTGTGGTTCAAACCCTCAGCGGGTGGCTCCTCTGTAGGCAGATTTCCAGCATCATCGTTGGCCATCTCTTCCTCATCACTAACTTCATCTGTCAGAGTTTCATCCAGAGAGTCTCCTGGATCACTGATCTTTTTAGCTTTCAGCAGAATTTTCCCCTTCAGCTCCTATAACAGACACCAACACAAGCACAGAAGGGTCAGAGCTCTTCTTCTTCATGCTGGCTCTGATCCACCTCATTTGTAGTATTTTTCTGTTCAATCCAGTTCCATAAAAAAAAAACAATGTGCTGAATGAGTGCTGGAATGTGGGATGTCACACTTCTTGAGGACTTGTTGTCTTCAGTACCCAGAAAAAAAGTTGGTCCATCTTCCTGCACTTTGTTGTTTCCTAAGTAAATGCAGCAAAGAACCACTACTTAATCGCCAAAACCCTCAGTGGAATTCCTCGCAGCATTTATGTGCCATTACTTCAAGTTAGCATTGATTGTCTTAAGTGCTCTAATGGGAAAGAGTTTGGAAGTTACAGTATACTATGGCTGTGCTTTTATGATCATTGTAAGATGGATGTTTAGACACACACCAGCCATTAATCTTTAAAATGTCTCTGAATTCCTAATGATGCCAAAGTTTTCCTAGATCAGACTGTCTGAAAACATTTCATTCCTAAAAATTAATCAAAGCAGAATGTTTACTGACGCTTTGTATCAGATAGATCCCGATATAAATGTATCACTAATTGTAATGGAATAGATTTATGTCATCATAAGTTCCCAAGTTCAATATACCGTTTACACGCATTAACCCTCTTATTGAGTTCATGTCAAAATTTATTAGTTTTGAGTTATAATTTGTAAATAATCTATATTGACTCTAAACCTCTTTTCTAATCATTTTCTTTTAATCGATTAATTGATTGGTTGAGGAAAAACATTACACCTGCACACTTCATGCCACACAAGTTTATCGAAGACAATGTTTTGATCCTACTTGGATCGTCAGGTCAAAATGAATAGAACTGTTTAAGTTAAGACAGAAAATCACCAAAATTGAAGTGTTAAGTCTAAAACTGCGATATGCAAACACTATGTAAAAGCTACACTTTAACAATGTCTCCCCGTAACCCTCATACGTATTCCATAGTGTAATTTCTGTGCTCCAGGTGTAATTTCGTTTTCCTCATTTACGCCATTTTTTGATTGCTGTACACCTACATGACATGCGAATAACTACCCTCACTCAATGTTTGCTGTTAGCACAAAACACGGAAGCCCTATAGTTGTGGTAATGAGAATGTCATATGTTCTGCAGGTATCTGGTGACAGACCTAAGTATTGGACAAACTGAAATTATGACCCAATGACGGTGATATATGAAAAATCAAGGTCACCAAAGTTAAAATCACATTTCATTATCTGGGGACCATCAATGTCTCGACTATTTTTTTAATGGCACTCCAACCAATTGTGGTCCAAACATCTCAAATTTTAAATGTAAAGATGGTGATACTAAAGATGGAGATAAGGGGATCACCAAAGTCCAAATGGTTCATCCTCTGGGGACTAGGAGCGTTTCTATAAAAGGCTATGACAATCCATCTGATAGTTCACAATCATGTTTCTTTGTAAAAGTTTTACAAAAGGTTGACAAAGAACACAAAAAAGAATGCCAGGGTGTATTGCCCTATTAAGTGCATATCTGGCCAAATATAAGAAAACCCAGATGCACACCTGTGGAGAGGGAAGCTGTTGAGGGACCTGGCCATCCAGCAGGGTGGTCAGTAGTGTGTCACCTAAGATTTGGCTGAGGTGCTGAGCCATGACTGTCTGCTGCTCCACACCACAGTGATTCTCAATCGACAGGATGACTGGGAAGTCCGATACCTATCAAACAAGAAAGAGAGGACATAATTCTGGCTTTAAAAGCTCATCTGTTTTCTGTCTTACTTATGCTATAATTATATCAGCTCCTAAAAAACGCAGTGGTAAAAGTGTTGTATTGACTTTTCAATGAGGTTGAGTTTCCACAATTCTCCAGAACAGTTTCTTCATCACATCTTCCCTAAAGTTGAGTAGGAAAGTTTTAGTGGCACCAATAAAGAAGTAGAGACATGTGAGAAGTTTCCTGGTTGTTTTCCATGTAGGTCAGTCAGCGGGGGTACATAATTCCAGGGGCAGGGAGGTTTACCAACTGCTCTTTGTGTGCTTTGCACTTTTCTGGGCACTCAGATACTCTTGTGAGTGGGACTTCTAACTGCTCTAAAGGGTTGGTTTGCCCAGAACAGAAAAACAATTTTTTTAGATTGCTGTTAGTCATAAGAAGCCAAAACTTTCCTTTCATTTGGATTTTATTTGTGGTGGTCATGGCAGTAAAGAATATCAACAGCAACATCTTGTTTCACAATGTTTTCCTCGTTATTCTGGAGAATCCAGAGTTTTTATAGAAAATATTTCAAATGTTCCAATTCAAACTGTTCACAGAAAGGTGTTGCAAGAAAATGTTCATTTTGAATTTAATGAAAACCTGACCAGAATAATTGCTGAATAATGCTAGGAGTAAGTGGTGAACTTTTGTGTGTGTGTGTATTATCTGGGTGAATTAACTGTTTAACCAGCGCTGCTCACCTTGAAGGCATATTCCTTCAGCGTTGAGACGACGTCTCTAAAAAGAATCTTGGAAGTCAAAGTGTGACCGTGATACACGACGGGTTCCCCATCACTGCCGTCCCAGCAGTCCACCTCTACACAACGGCAGCCTCTCTTCAGGGCCCTACACACACACACACACACACACACACACACATCGTGTTTCAGTTAAAAGTATATGATACATTTCAATCTATGAATACACCATTTTTATCTATGACTTTGCCTGTCCGTATAAGGAAATCAAAATAAAAGTTAAAAAAAGTCAACTCGCTCATCTCTGAGACGTACATTAAATTTCCTTCGGTATGCTTTTGTGTGATTATCTAACCTCTGTTTCAGTTAAAGCAGGTATCAACCCTTTTAAACTTGGGCAAATTGGCTTGATGGGAAAAAGACAAAGGGCAACAAAAGAAGAAATAACTAAAAAATTGGCAAAAAATAAATTCAAAAAAGAGTACAAGAAAATGACCTGAAAATTAGTTTAGAAAAAACAAAACAAAACAAAAAACAAAAGAAAATGATCTGAGAAAGGAAAAAAATGTAATAATTTTGTAACAGAATTTTAAATACATAATTATATCAGTTATGAAAATAGTTTTTCCCTAGCTCTTTTCTCTTACTAGTCTTACTATACAGATATTTATCTAGCTTTTTAAAAATAGTTTTCTAAATCTATGAATTTGTGTAACATTTCTTACCAAGTTGCACATTACCTTTTTTCCCCCATGTTTTTGGAAGAAATTGTGCCAATGTGCTCAGGTTTCAAAAGATTAAATACTTGTGAAGGCATCTGACAGCAGCATAAGAAAAGCGATGTCACTACAGGTTTCAAAGGGTTAAGCATAGACAGAGCTGCATGTGTTGTGTGCAGTAGCCCTCACTGGATGTAGGCCTCCAGGCTGCTCTGTCCTCGCAGCTGGTCCTCCAGCAGGTAGGTGTTGTGTGAGGAGGAGATGAAGTAGTGGCTGAGCGGCTGGCTCATGTCCTGATGAAGATCCAGATGTTCAGATTTAAATATGGAGCCCTCCTGTGAGCACAGGTAGATCTGGAAGCCATCTAATGACATGGCGCCTTGTTTCTTTGCTGAACAGAGGATATGATACGATAAGACCTCAGTATTCACAGTTCAAGAGGCAGTGAAGGTCACATGGTATATGTCTTAACCAAGTTGCTGGAATAAAAGTACAAGCTGACTGAAACACAAGCATCTACACACTCAAATGACTTGTTATCAGTATTGCAAATTGCAGGTGAATTGCTATAAAAATTTGCTATGGATATTAAATTGTAGACGGCATTATGTTTTCATGTTGTCCTCTTAAAAACGCTTTGAGGGGAATTTGGACAAACGTCAGGGAATTTGGACAAACGTCACCTTGGACTTAAGGGTGAACTAATTAAATTGTAGTGGCCAACGGTCGAGGTAACTGTGTACTTGTGTGTCTCAATCTTGTGAACGCAATATTTCAACACCTTGAGGGGAGTTTTTCAAATTTGGCATAAACGTCCACTTGGACTCAGCAATAAACTGATTAGAATTTGGTGTTCAAAGGTCAAGGTCACAGTGACCTTGCATCCAGCTAATGCACATGAACACTATATCTCAAAAAAGCCTTGAGATAATTTCCTCAAATTTGGCAAAAATTTGCACTTGGACTAGAGAATGTACTGATAAGACTTTGGTCGCCAAAGGTAAAGGTCATTGTGACCTCATCTGTCTCCTTCTCATGAACACAATATTACAGGGATGCCTTGAAGGATTTTTTTTTTCAAATTTGGAACAAACTTCCACTTAGAGTCAAAAATGAACAGATTAGATTTTAAAGGCCAAAGGTCAAGGTCACTCTGACCTTGCATCTGTGTCATTCTCATGAATGCAACATCTCAGGAACACCTTGACGGCATTTCTTCAAACATCCACTTGAGTCAAGGATGAACTGTTTTGAATTTGGTGGTTTACGTTTAAAGGTCAAGATCAACGTGACCTCATAAAACCTATTTTTTGGCCCTAACTCAGGAATTCTTTTGCTAATCATGAGAAAATTTCACACAAATTTCAAAAAGGATAAAATTATGAAGTAACAACATTTTACCGTGTATCTAAAAGGTCAAAGATCAACTTCATTGTCACATAATGTTCTGCAAAAACACTTTTCTGGCTGAACGTTAACATCATAGGTCAAGAAGAGAAGGGGAGACATTTGGTCAGACACTGAATTGGTGACACTAATCTTTGGTGGCCTTGGTATGCTGCCTGTACTCAGGCTCAAAGAGATGCTCATATGACTCTTTTTTTTCTAAAAATATAGTCATGAGACCCAAAGCTGTGAATACAAGATTTCAGTGTGCAGATGCTTTTATCTCCAGTTTGTGACAATATTCACAAACAAAAGGTCTTTTTTTTGTGTGTCATTATGCACTGATATCACATATGTCATTATAATTTGCCACATTTCCTTGAATCCAGTGCTCTTTTAATCAGTTCAAACACTAAAATCTAACACTTGAAAACACATCTTGCATAAAAACAATAATGTTAATCTGATAAAAATGTGGAACCTTAAAATATACAAAACTCTAACAAATACATCACCTTAAGCATTTTGGATTATAAAAAAACATTTTACATTGCTAATATCTACCTTTTCTGATCTGCTGTAGACACTGAAATATTGTGTGTCTATATACTAATGTGTAAAGTAAGTATAAATTAGAAAAGTACTGAGAAAATTTCAATTGGCATTGGATTAATAATGGATTAATACTCAAGTAAAATAGTTTAGTACATAATTTGAGTTAATGTACTTGGCTACATTCCACCACTGCTGCTGTCAGTCAGACATCTTTACCTGACTCAGATGGTTCGTAGCGATCAATCAGCTCCTGGGCATGCTGGGAACTCTTCTCTCCCTCATGCTGCTCAACACTCAGGAAGTTCTCCAGCTCCTCTAACATTAACTTCTCTCCATCTCCGGAGTAATCCTGGAACACCTTCCACACTTCATCCCTCTGAGTCAGCATCTTATAGAAATGGACAAACTGCTCGATTTCCAAAGAGCCACTCTCGTATTTATCAGCCATCTGTGGAAATAAAGGAAGAGCTTTAGTTATGTATTTGTTGCAATGTTTATTATCTATTTAAATGCTGTACTATAACATTGTAGCTAATGTGTCACATCAAATGGAGTGTGAGAAGAGCTCTGAAATGTAATTTAATAAATCTCACATTCAAAGTTAATTAAACTAAATTCTTACAATTTACACCAAGATGCAACAATATCCAAAGCAGTTCAAAAGCTCACCGTGAAAAGATGCAAAGCATGCTCCTCATTCATGTCCACGTTCATCATCTTCAGCAGTTTCCGCACCTCTTTGAAGTTCATCTTTCCGTCCTTGTTTTTGTCCGCTTTCTGGAACCAGTCCAAGACCCACCTGACAAGACGTTGAGGACAACGCCAGCGAACAAGTGTTGTGGAATAACAATTCAAATGTAAAAACTTGATTTCTCCATTTAAAAATGTTACAATCAGTTGGAGAGCTCTATTAGTATAATTCACTGTTCATATAATCTCATGGGTAGAGCAAACTTCAATGGTTTTGTATTATTTCTGTTTTTAGTTGTTTTTTTTCTAGCTAGTCATAGGGTCATCGCCACCCTCATGTCCAATATGGTCCCTTCTGGCTCCAGAAATCCATGATGGCGATAAACACAATACCAAAATACCATAAACCAATAGGTGAAGTTATGGTGGCTCCTTCCATTACAGTCTATGATGTAAAGTTTAAACAAAACCACCCAGATAACTGGCTAACAACATAATCTAGCTTTGAGACATCAGCCTCAGGTGCTGCTGATTCTTTATAGTGGTAGATATGATTAGAGGATGAATGTAGTTTATTGGAGAATGCATTAGACACTTTGACAGCAGTTGCCCTCTCCACTTCACTTATTGATTTGATAACATTAAAGAAATCCATTTAACAGAAACTGCAATTGCAAGCAAGCATGAAGTTGAAACAAACAACGAGGCATTATTATTAAAGATGGTTTTCATTAGTCATCAAATTAATTTCTTAGTACTTTTAGTCTTAATGTCTTCAAATATGTGATCTTGGACCATCCACTTCCCCTAGATGAAATTAAAATATACCCATACTTTTTCTCCAGCTAGTGTAGCCAGATGAAAGTATCAAAGCACCTGTAGTTTTAGAACACAGGAAATGTACTCTGATAAAAATGTTGTGGAGGAGGGCACCCACACCCTCCCGTTAGCTTGTCCCACCAACATTTTCAGTGCTTTCTACGCCCGTATCTCCAATCTATCACCACTTTATATTATTAGCCTATAATATGACACTCTTTGGGGGAGATCACACTTTTAGCAAGACTACTTTCAGTTTTGTTCAAAGAAGACAGTTTGAGTCTGTGTTTTTCATAAAATACCAAACAGTAAGCGTCTACAGTAAAAGGATACTGGTCCAGCCTCTCCTTCTCATCCATTGTTTGAGCCTTTCGAATCAGCTTACGCACTCCCTGGATCCAGGCCTGAGCTTCTTCTGGTGACTCAGCCACAAGGTCCAGGTTGCCTTGGCGACCGTGAAACACCAAAGTGAAGCAGAGGTCAGCGTGGAACTCCTCAGCAATGCTCAGCAGGACCTCCGACTGGTGGCCCTCACGCACTGCCTCCACCTCAGTAATCGAGACTGGCAAGGACAAAGAAACTGGATAATGAAGCTGTTTGGGCTGATAAATACTTTTGCCATGAATTTTGATATGTACAACCAATTGATATGAAGTGAACTTGGGGCTTGGGGATAACACCTTCATTTCTGTATGGTAAATATGTAGCTGGAACCTGCAGCCTCTCAGATCAGCATCACGACTGGAGATATTGTGGAACAGTTAACCTGGCTTTTTCAGAAGTAAAAAAAAAAAGGCAGTCGACACATCTTAAACTAACACTATGTTTTTAATCAGCACAAAAGCTGAACTGCAAAAACCAACACAACCACCAAAACCAGTGATGCCTCCTACCCTAATGAAATTCTTATCTCTGACACACGCTTTGACAAAGATGATCAGGAGAGAGCCATTAAGACTGTGCTTCCTGCAGACCATCAAGCGCTAACATTTTTTCCGACTGGAATGTGCGGTGCTTTGAATAAGATTAGCTGGTCCTGAGAGCATCTCAGAAACGTGCTCAGGCCATGGCCGTACCTATCACTGAGGTCCCCAAGGGCAGGACCTCTATATTTTAGAAGTATGCAGTTCCCTTTTTAAAAAGGAGCTTTAGGGGCCTTTGGTACATTATTTTAGGGAACAATGAGTAAGAACAGAAAGAGTATTCATTATTTTTCATATCTAACCATCAAAGTAGATCAATCATAGTTTGGGCCCTTTAATTGGGGGGCTGATAGAAAAGTCCAGCACTGATTATTATGATTATTCTATCCTTTCCTCATACAGGGTCCATCCAATAATTATGCTGTTCTCTACACCCTCAATCTAATCAATCCAGACTAGTGTAGGTGGTGTAGAAATGCAGGATTTCTTTTTTTTTTATTTCAATTTTTTTTCTGGTGGAGCACCCCAAGATGTTGTCCATTTTTTGCTCTCCAAATGTCTTAAAATGCACGTATTTAGATCAGCGAATTTAGAAAAATCTCAAGACATCATGCCCTGATGAACCCCCATAGCAAGCTTGGTTTTTGGACCTCAGTGTTTCTAAAACCTTGCATACGGCCCTGTTCAGGGCCTCAGGTTGAAGATGATGCTAAGCAGCTAACTGAGGTCTTCAGTTAGTTGCCTAGCATCATGTTCAACCTGTCACTGGCCCAAACAACGTTCTTTAACCACTTCCATCCTCCCTGTGCCAAAACACTACATGAAGATGAAGTATCCTCTAGTGTTCTCTTAAAACACGGTATGGTACAGTTCCCTTGAGGGTGCCCTTCTAGTGGAGAAAACACAATTGAGTGCCTTTAAGGGTGTTCTTCTAGTGGAGAAAACACAAAGTGCCCTTTCAGTGAAAAAAACAAACAAACAAACATGCCATTGTTCAAGGCCATCTACAGAGCCCTTAAACGGAGAAAATATGATACAGTGCCCTCCAGGGTTTCCTTCCAGTAGAGGAAAATGTGATGAATATGTCTGTATAGTGCCCCTCAGTGGAGAAAACACAATTAAGTGTCCTCAAGGGTGCACTTCAAGTAAAGACAGCCTGATGAAGTGCCATCACAGGGCCATTTCAGTGGAGAAACCCTAATGAAGTACTCTCTGGGTTCCCCTCCAGTGGAGAAAACATCATGGAGTGTGCTTTCAGTGAAAAATCATGAAGTGTGATTTAGAGAGCCCTTAAGTGGAGATAATATGATGCAGTGCCTTCTTGGGTTCCCTTCAAGAAGAGAAAATGTGTCAAACTGCTCTGTATGGTGCCCATCAGTGGAAAAAACACAATTAGGTGCCCTAAAAGGTGTACTTCCAATTGAGATTACGTGATGCAGTACCATTCATGCTAATCTACATGCTTGAAAACTTTCTGTGTGCTTGTGCCTGTATTTGAACCAATTAGTCAGTATAATGCGCTATATTTTTCAACGACTGACTGAAGAGGTCATATGAATAAAACAACAGTTAATATATGAGTACAATCAAGCATGTAAAGATGCACACACACTTCTGTACTCACAAGTGGAGTGACCTCTGCCAGCCCATCTTGACTTGTACCAGATAGTCAGGCCATCCTCCAGAAGGCGAAAATGCCGCTGCTTCTTCCACGATCGTGACTTGACTTTTCTCAGAGTCGACCCTGCCATCATCACCTTGACATCTGGGTCATCTTGGATGCCTGCAGAGTCATGTAAAAAGTCAAATGTCATGATCATGTCCTACCTCAAATACTAAACCATCAAAACTGGCAAGCCAGGGAGAGGATTTCACTACTTCAATGATTATGCCATTACTGATTCAATAAGGATGTATGGACGTTAACATTAAGCTCAACTTCTATTAGACCTTAAACTTTCAAACAAATTGCAAAATCTTCACAATTTCTCTATCCTCATTCTGTTAGAATAATATTTACTCACGTGAACTTTCAGGATCCATTTCTATTCTTGAATCATGCCAATGAAAATGTGGCGCTAAGAAGAAGCAGATGTCAGCAAACTGTTCCAGATGCTTTGCCCTGTTTCCAAACAAAATACATTTCATAAAACCTCTATGTGCATTCATTTGATGCATGAACTACCTCAACAGAAAAAGAAATCACAATATAATTTTAATCTGCAAATGTACACAGACAGTTTGCGCAACACTTTTAGCAGCTGCCTGGTTCAGACTGATAGTTACACAAAACTCCAGTTCCCTGTTATTGTAGTAAATTCATTGGGGTAGTTTATTCAGTACCTTGCTATAGGGAAACTTGATTTGAGTTGTTAAGGAAGGGCATTGCTAGTTCACTTTTTGCCCATTCAGGACTTCCCTGCTGATTCATGCGAAACATGTCCATCCATCACCTTAATCAGCCATTCTGTTGTGCCTCACATAGTTACAATCAGCTGAGCAGTATAGGATCGTGACAGGAATCCTAGTTATTAAACTATGAGATCTGGGCTCAAACTCCCTGAGTTGGCAATTGACTGCTCTGCTGGAATGCTTCTGAGCAAAACACTTAATCCCCACCAGCTCAAGGTCTGATAAACCTGACATCTGTGACATGAAACTGGGGCAACCAAAAAGAGTTCTCTTAAAAGATAACTGAAAGAGACCGAACACCGACACAGTCTGCGAGAGTGTGGTTGACTTGATGCACTCAATGCCAAGGTATTTTCAGGGTGAGTCAGCGTTTAAATCTTGATCCACTCACACCATCAATCTTTACTCATTATGGGCGAGCAGACTGAAAGGCTTGTGTACGGCAGCTCCTGCAGCCTTTGTGCTGACTCAGAGAAACCAGACACACTCAGCAGCCTGTACTCACCTTAGCCTCATGTGATAGAAATCAGGAGAAATATTGGTTTTTTTTTAAAGTTTGATTTTACTACATGTGACTACGTGATCACTTTAAATTAATAATTTGCAAATCTTAAAATTATTCTCCTGAGAATTTATGTATCATACAAAACTGTAGTATAGGTATCATTTTCTAACTATGCTGGTGGCTTGGCCCAAAGGTAAGACAATGTTGGTGTGACAAACTGTTGTTGTTCAATCGGTCCACCACACTGGTCTATATATTTCCACGACTGACATGTTTGCCATGAAGTCTAATGCAGACATTCATGGTTCCCTGAGGATGCACCATAATGACTTTGTTGACCCTATGACTTTTCATCTTGCACTACAATAGGGCTACATTTGTGGTTGGACCAAAATGTCTCAAAAACTTTTGGATGGATTGCCATTAATTTGGCTCAAACACTCACCTCAGGATGAATTGTAACAACTTTGGTGATTCACTTTACTTTTCATCATCTGGTCAAAACTGTTAATACTTTGGTTCTGACCAAATAACTGCAGAACAAATGACATTCCAATCTGCCTCAGCTAGTGCTAATTAGCAAATGTTAGCCTAATAAAACAGTAAACTAAGATGGTTAACCTGGTGAACATGATACCTGCTTAACATTAGCATTGCTATTGCGAGCATGTTAGCATTATGGTGCTAGCATTTAGCACACAGGGCTGCTAGCATGGCGAAAGATTTTTGGACTTGTAAACATATATATCACTTCTAACGGCGCATTTCCTGCAGGTCTGACAAGGACACTAGAGCATGTGTTGCTCTACTTAATTGACCACTAACGTTTTCCCTCCTTTTTTAAAAGACTGGCTGCCTCCCCCTGGTGACGTACTTTATCTTGGAATGATCCTGACTGGACAAACGGGCTGCTAGTTGGACGGTCCCTGGTTTTCTACTCAGCATTTCAAACAGGAAACAACAAGAAAGCCTGTCCATTACCTTTTCGTCATTCCATCTAAAGAATCCACCAAAGTCTATATACCAAAAGTCAATGGAGTTATTTTTATTAACAATGTAGTATGCTAGTATGTGTTGCAGGCTACAGTAATGACATATATAATATGAGTTATAGCCAAACTTATTTTAAGCCAAACCTAACCACAGTCTTTTGTTTCATAAACTTAAGGAAATAACCTAAAAACAATGCATTTTACAACGAGGAGAAACTGTACATATCCTGTAAAAATGGACGCATAGTTTGAAAAGACACAATGCATGTAACAAGCAGAAACTGACACGCAGTCCCTAAACGTCAAAAACTAATGTGGAAAGGTACTTAGTGTGTCAATTTCTTTTTGGTTATTACTACTACTATTATTAATATTAATTAATTAATGTATTTATTTTATTTAGTGTGTCAAATTTTGACATGTAGGTCCACAGATAAAGAGGCAGTATATGATGAGTTGGGACGAGATCGTGCTGAGGTTGCCCTACGTGCTGGAAAGCTTGAATCCACCACTGCTACTCTGTATATACTGAGTTATACAAGACCATTGCTTTAATAGACAGGTCAACCCAAGTCTAGCTTTTTCTATAGCCTGAAATTATACATTTGTTTCTTAGTGTTTTGAGACCTTTTATGTATCCTCACAATGTGTCTCAATAAAAGCAGACACTTAAACAGAACGAGACAAATGTACCGCAGACTTTGTGCTTATCAGTGAAAACTGTTAAATTCCTGCTATCTCTGCTGTTCACAGATAAACGTGGATCAAACACTTCCAGAAAGGAAAGGGTTTTTTTTTTAAGTCTTTATATTTGTGTTCCTGTCTGACAGATATCCTTTCCTTCCATTGTCTCCTGAAACAACAAGATCTAGACTTGGGTTCTACTTGTTTCACAACCAAATGTGTGCCAGCCCCCCTTCAGGAGAAAGTTAGACAGAGACATAGAGTTCTCACCACAGTATGACTGACGTGATGTTAGGAATGCTTTCACAGTTGCTTCACGATTTAATATTACGCTCATATGGAAAAACACAGACTGACCATGAAAGCCAGGCTTATTTTCCACAGCTATTTGCTCCATTAACTGAAGTGCGCTTTTTATGTGTTGCACTTTCACTGCGGAGCCACGTCAAAGACATTTCTATTTCCCATCCAAGTTTTCTACTGTTGAAAGTTCAACACACCCTCCTTCGTGCCTAACATCCAGACTTTTTAAGCTTCAATTAGGTCACGTTATGTTTTATTTTTGGGGCCATGCATAAGCATGCAGATGAGTCACACATGGCCACTTCTCCAGGGAGTTCACTGACCACACACACAAACACACAGACATGACTAATCTGAGAGGACAGAAATTGGGAAACTCTCATAAAAACCAAACATGTTCATACTTTTATCTTGTGCGCTTCTGCTGTAGTTTAGTTTAAATGAGTTTTATCCATCGTAGGAATGTTCCATTTTGCCTGTACATTGAAATCTGTGTCCTGGTGTTTACCCTTGACTGCCTTTTTCCTGCACATGTGAAGAATTCGACAAACAAGTAAACAGTTCGTCCAATTAAATCCATATATAACTCCAAACAGCTGCAGGGAGTGAGGTTTGTGCACAGAAAATTAGAACCAGAGGCAGAAATATGAGACATAAAAGCATCCTTTCAGCCTCTATACAACTGCAGCTAAAGAAAGAAGGATAATGAGTCATACAACCTTGCATTTCTCCTAGATAGGGGAAAAAGAGTTTTGCTTACCAAAAGTGCAGATCTTAGCAGGGATATTGTCAGACCTCCAGATGTAGGTGCTCTGTAGGAGACAGCTCTCCCAGGAAGGGCCCCAAGACACTGAGGGGTAGGACCCTTGATGGCCGGCCCGAGATAAGGTTCAGGGAGGTGTGTACGTCACTGGTCACTGAGATCCAGGATCAAGGAGAGTCCAGGGACTGTTAGCTGAGCTCAGGACCTTTAAAAGAATGGGAGTGTCCGAGGGGAAATCTGGCTCAGCCTCCTCTCTCCTCCCCTCTCTCAGCACTCTCACTGCTATAGGTCTGAGAAACCCGATTCCCTAGTCGCTGCTGCCTCACACTGGTACGCTCTGCTCCTACCCCTCCTCATCCTCTTCCTCCTCCTCCTCCTCCTCCTCTGCCCACCCCCTCCCCACCAGCCTTCCTTCCTTTCCTGCCACTCCCTCATTCCACCATCCGCAGTCCCCTCACTCGCTGCATCTGGTGAGGGTCATTCCTTTCAGCGTGCTTCACCTCTTTCTGTCTGTCTTTCTTCCTCATCCTCTGAGTGATAGTTGCTGTTCTGCAGGGTGACTCTTGCGTTCTGTATCAGCACTGATAACAAGGATCACAATTCTGGGAAAATTCCTGCTGTGCTGGAGAGGCCCGAACATAAAACAATGAGAAATACATATTGTTCAAGTAAAAAAACTCCTGATATTTGATGATATCTAAAGATTGCAATAGTCTGAGTAAAGGCTGATAAAGGATGATAGTATAGAACTTGGCAAGGTGCCACACACTGCAGAGCACAGCCGTGTAGATTTTATTACAGTGCTTAATTTAATTTATATTTCTCCACTGTCCAACATGCATGTGAAAAGGCACTGAGCCCAGAAAAATTAATACAGCATAGCATCGAAATACTTTTGTGTGGAAATATTGTATTGCTACACTGAAGCCAATTTTTTTTAATTGCATAAGTTATAAATATTGCAAATACAAATGAAACTTTTAATAGCTTACTAGATTAATATAACTATTTGCTTTGACAGTCCACTACATTTACATTTTGCAGCAATAAAAATAACTTAACTGAGATGAATGGACTGAAAACTTTATAAGAGATAAGAGATTAAGAGATAATACAAATGTTGACAATGTTTTCCTTTGGAAATTACAATAGATTATATCACAATACTTAGCTTATTGCAGCCAGTGGTGGATGAAGTTCCCCAAAAGCCATACTTGAGTACAGATTTCTTAGCAAGAAATGAATTTGGTAGAAATTAAAGTCACCTATTAGAATATTACTTGAGTAAAAGTCTTAAAGCATCTGATATATGCTGCACTTAAGTATAAAAAGTAATTTTAGGATATTAAATGTACTAAAGTATTGAAAGTAAAAGTACAATTAAATTCTGGTCATAAAAAAGCAAGAGATCAGAATTTTTAGAATTATAACGATAACTTCATAAGATGCTCCACCTTAAAAATGGAGCCTGAAATACACTTGAAGAAAAACAAGGGTTTTTTTTTCCTTTCCCCTCCATTCTTCCCTTGGTCCAGTCCTACTTACTAACTACTTCATGGGGCCTCTGGTGATTCACAGTCTTAGTTCAAACCTGCTTTAAAATGCAAACAAATCATAGGAGAATATTACTGGCTGACAATGTAGACATCCAAATCACAAACAGCACCATAAAAATGGAAAACATCACTTTCACCGTTCTCAACCCAGTCGAGCTAATGCACTCTATCATTTGAAAGGGTCCCAGGACCTGGCCTCTAATGACTTTAGCTACTGAAGCTCTTTCCTCATAAACGGACGAAAACACACAATGCTAACTCTGCAACACCTCTTATGGGGATCGGATTTGCTCACAAATGGAAGGCTTGAGCGTAGGTGAAGCAGTTGCTGTGAGCATAATGGAATCTATGGGGGCCACAATCTGTTAATGTACCGGTGAGAGGAAATCAAGGCTCATGAGTCTGTTGGGCTGTTAGAGTAAGAATTCAGTGAGCTCAGGTGAGCCACTTTCTCATCTGTCAAACAACAAATGAAACCATCTTCAAGAAACTTCAGACCTTGAACTGATACTTGCAGTCATGCTGGGGCGTGACTTGTGAAACAATGTATTGATTTAATCAGCTGACAGGAAATTCATCAGTAACTGTTTTTGTGAATCATTTCAGCCATTTTATCAACCAAAAGTGGCATTTAAGTGGAAATAGACACATTTTTGCTTTAGTTTATCATTATATTGTAAATGATTACACAGTGTAATGGCCAAAGACAATGACACCATGGGCTTTAACATTGGTTCCCTAAGTGTCGGTTTCACTGTACAATTCTGTCTACCACTGGATACAAAAGAGACGTGTATAGTTATACACATTATGTTTATAGTGTACACGACACGCCCCAACAAACTGTGCCCATCACTAGTACAAGGCAAACCCACTAACCCAACAGTTATCTGAACTCTGCTTCAACGCAACGTTGTAGTGAAACACTTGCAGACTGCAGAGGGAGCTTGAGATGAGTTAAGTACGTAACATACTGGATCCAAGCCAAGGCAACGTTGGCTTAAGTTAGGTGCAATGTAGCGATAACGATACATTCACTGGCCTTTGATGGTATGCATTCTCCGGTTGCGTCAATGACCAGCGTACACTACATGAAAGTGTCCAGACTTTGCTCTGATATGCTCCGACTCATGTCAAGAGCAGTCTGTACCCTTCTTAAACTTACAGTTTCTGTGCCAAATTGCCAATGTTTTGGACATCAATCAGCACGCTTCTTGGAATGTTATCATGAGTGGAGAAGTCACATAGCATCACTCAGTGGAAACGCAATTGTGTTTTGACATTTTGAAAATATCACTTAAGCTTTTGCTCAAATCTGTCATGGAAAGCCACCTAGTGTAAGTTACTATCCCCAGCAGCAAACATGGCAGAACCGAGGTATCTGTGGAAACTCTTAACTGATGAGAGAAAAGGAACATGTTGCTAGGCTCTGAGGAAAACGGAAAGCTCTCTGGTTGTCTGGTGCCAGCAATACCTCTTGGGAACGTTTGGGTGGGGTAAAAAAAATGTTTGTTTCCACTTGGACAACAATTTGTCCTTCAGAGTCAATGTCTCCCCCCCGTCTTTCCAGTAAAAAGGACTGAAAGCAGTTCTCCTAAGCACATGTCAAAGGCACAATTAATCCTAAAAGAGGTGTTAAACATCTCATAGATTACTAGGCCAAATATAAGCCAACAAACACATAAAACTATTAAGGAAATTCATCTGCAGTTCTACTAAACTGCTGCATATACTGTGGTATCAACCCACAAATAAAGAGACAAAACCAGTCATATAGAAGATTAAAAAGTCTTATTTGAAATGCAAGAAGCAAAAAATAACAGTTCCTGTTTTGAGGTGGAATGTTACATCAAGTTACAGTGATGAACGGGAAAAGACGAGTGTTGACCAATATTGTGGAGGAGCTGATAATAACAATCGATACTGGCTTATCATTCGTATTGATCAGTATTGATATGTGGACAGACATGGAGATAGAAATCGAAGTGAGAACTGCAGCAATACGTGTTTTACAAGCTGCATTGCATATTGGGCCATTTTTTCCCCATTTCATGTTTCATGTCTTTTTCTGTTATAGCAGTTATTTTGAATTTTCAGTTACCTGTTCAAAATGACTAAGTTTAAGTTGTAAAATATCCTACCCAGACATATCTTTAGCACAACTCTCCATCAAAATTTAAGCGATTTTGCCAAAAACATATCTGTCATAAACAAATACCAGCCAACAAATCATCATTGGATTTTAATTAGTCTCAAATATGAGTTATCAGTTTTGGCTTCACTCTGGCTCATAAAAAGCAGGATTTTTTTCAGTTGTTATAGTGACCTACTGTGTGGGGGGAAAAAATGGTGTAATTTATCTATCCAAAAGCAAAAAAAAAAAAAACTTCATTTATTATTTCTTTCACTTTGCAGACAATCTTAGCACCACATTTGGCAAAAATACAAAATCTAGACGGTGATGACAGAGTCCTTCTGTAAACACATACTTTGTCCCCGTCACTGCGGAGCCAGTGGGATACCTCTGGCGTCGGTGACTTGGCCCTCCTGCAGATTCTTGACCAGCTGAGCCAGCCAACGCTTCGTGGTGGTGTCGTCCTTCAGCACCTGGGCGAAGGTGCTGTCTTTCAGCTGGTCTGGCAGACACTGACGCAGCGCTTCTCTGGCTCTGAAGGAAGGAACACCATATAAGTACTTTTTTTGTCGACAGCATCTTGCTATTAAAGACAAAGCTTCTCATGTTGAGGGCTCCAAATGGCAGCGAGAGGTAAATCTATTAAATAAAGTTATTATTATTCAATGAAAGGCTGTACTTCTCTACCTACAGTACATCAAGACTACATACACATATATGAAAAAGTCATGCAGAGAAAAGGTGATTCCTCAGATAAAGGCTGCTATCTATGGAGGTTCTCCTGCTTAATTTATTTTTCAAGTATAAGCCCTCTTCTGCATTATGCTTTCCTGATATGCATTATTACTAATACTGAAAGCAATACTAGCTATAATGAGCTATACCTTACCTATCAGGTTGATAAACAAAATATTGGTAAACGCCGGTTAAATACACTAGTCTCTTTCACAGGAAATTGGTGAGCAGAGTGCTTTGCTGCGTCACACATGCTGGATTCATCCATTAGATGCTGCAGAGGAGAGGAGCTGCATCTTTGTGCTCCTCTTTAAAATAACTTTGGATCAGAGTCGTTGATGCAAACAACACGGACCTTTTGATATTAAAACACAAATCCAACTGGTCAATGTTTAACTTTCAACTGATCTGAACTTGATGCGAACTCCAGTGGGTAAAATTCATCATACACTGGCTGATTATTAAAATATATCCAGCCTGACTGCTGGCACTCTTCTACTTTTGTGGGGACCTTTTCTATCCAGGGTTTCCCACACATTCATTTAAGTGTGGCAGACTGCAACAATTAAAACAGCTGCTATCACAAATCTCCTATTCTAATTTTAGAGCTGGATTTGGGATTATAACAATTAATCGACAATCAATTAATCGATCATTAAGAATTTAATCGAATATGTGAAATTCAGAAAAATTAATCGATAGGCTATGCAATGCTGTCAAAGGATATGCAATATGTTGCTGTGAGCGTTAATTTAGGAAAAATAGCATTTGGTATTGTTAGAAATAAGCAACGTTTTTATTTTAGTGTTCTTTTATATTGATTGATTGTTACTTTTACCAATAATCGATTAAGAAAAGTGCTTAAGATTCGCAATCCTAAGCTGAATCATTCATTAGGAGCACTGTTGGGGTATATATACGGTTTGGTTATTCATTGCCACACACTCTCGGAGTGCAAAGCGAACTCTGGGCACAGATGGAGAATGTCAGGCACATTAAAATGAAACTTGGTTGTTCATGCTGCTGTGTCTGAAAGTTTGCATTCACTCACAGCAGCTGCTCCTCTCATCAATTGACCTGATCAGCTGTGAACAGTTTGTCGGATCAATTATTCACCTGGTGAGTCACAAACTGCTGCTGTGGAAAAAATGAACTCAAGGAGAGCTCCGCCTGCTCTGTGTTCATAGACCCGCAAAAAACTCAAGTTTTACAGAGGGGACACAGAATGATACTAAGGCACAAAGGCATGGAAATAATAAATAAATAATATCTTATAATGTCTTCAGTCTTAATTTCAGGCAAAGTGGGGTACCTCCCCCATGTGCAATATTTTCAATCATGTAAAACCAAAAATTATATTGGCAATAGTCAACAGATACCAGAACTCAAAGAGCAATATTTTGAAATTGCTTTCTTTGTCCTTCTAACAGCCAAAAATGCCAAAAGCGTATCTATAAGTCTGTATTCACCAAAAAAAAAAAAAAAATTGAAACGGATAATAAAAACAGCAGTTAATACATTTTCTGATCATTACCTAATAAACAATGAGAGTGTAAATATTACATTGTGACCACAGGCTTACAAGCCATTTAACTGCCAGTCAACACACTGAATTTGTGTAAAGGCTCCCCCTGGTGGCAGTACTGCGAACTTTCTCTACTCTATTGAAAGTTTCCAGAGTCAGGGGGACTGGAAACAATTCAACATAAATCGGCCCTCAATCAAGAGCTGAAGTTAATACAGGTGTGTTGCATTCTGTACAATACTGCTTTACCTGAGATTGTCTGAGAGGCGAAGGTAGCAGCGAACAACATGCTTCAACAGGCGAGCAGACGGTTCTTTAGAGAGCTGCAGCACCATTTTGCCCTGCAAAAAAACCCATCAGATTACATTGTGACAGAGGATCTTCCATTACAATCAATGCAAAGTGTTATATGGTGCAGAGACTCAGAAGGAGAATTCAAACTCAGAGGTTTCTTCAGAGCACTCACAAGGATCATAGCGACGTGGGAGAAACGTTCATACGTCTGACATATATAGGCCAGCCCTGTGTCATCCAGCAGGATCTTCTGCAGTATGAAAGTAGCAACCTGCCAAACAATATGAGGAGAAGAATAATGAGGCATTAGCTGGTGTAGCAACCCCATTACATACCAAAACTGTTAATTAATATATTATTTTTCTGTAACTTGAGAGTAAAAAATATAGACGGTTTGACTGACACTACAGCCGTTTTAAGTTCTTTTAATTCTCAAAGAAAAGTAGCAGGTCTGATGATCTGCTCTTTATTTAATTTTTTTTTTTTACGGTAGTTAAACAGTGTAGGTGATCAACAAGAGAGAAAGACCCAGGTTTTTATCTATAAATACACACCAACAGTCAAGTTAGCAGGGTTCCTGCAGCTTAAGGCAAGTTACACTTTTCTAATGCCACTCAAAATTACACGGAAGACCACTTTTACAATCACCAAAATTGAAGAGAAAAAAATGTGCTGACATCAATTACTTAGAGTCAACACGGGAACCCTGGTTAGGGTATATGTTAGTTAGAGGACTGCAGAAAAGGCAGCTGGAACAGTTGCGTACCGTCTTGGAAAGCTCACTCCCTGATTCCATAATACGGAGACACAGTGGGATGATTTCAGTGGTGAGGAGGAAGTTAATCACTTCTTGTTCATCTGTTTTGACCAAGGCACCTGCAGCAAATACAAGAAGGCAGCTTGATGAGAATAATGAAGACACAATTTTGTGGGAACAACCTTAAATCAAGAAATTAAAATGTCAAAGTGGGAATAAAGTTTACCGATGACTCCAAGGCTGGTAAGTCGCAGGTACTCAAATGGACGTGTTTTGCTCACAGTGTGCAGAAAGGGGTAAAGGAAGAGAGGGATGTGAGCAGCAAGAAATGCAGATCTGGTGAGGAACAAAGAGGTAAAATCATTTTAATTAACAAAACCAGAATTATATGCAGTGAATATCAGATGCAAGCTACAAGGATGCCTTTACAACTTCATTGATTTTACTGACAATAGAGACAAAAATACCTACAGCAGTATTACATGCAATTAACTTGAAGAACAAGAAATTAAGGTCCACTTTTCAGATGTATCGCACATTTCTGCTACATTGAAAAGAGACATTATTAAAAGGAAATTATTTAGATGTTATGTCTGATAAAGAAGTCAATTCTAAGGCTTTACCTTTAATATTCACTGAAGAATTATACCGTCACATCAAACACTTACATCCTACATACAAATCTCATTTAAATTATTTATCACTGACTATTTGACTGTTATTTCAGAGCAAAGTGTGTCAGATGGAGTGGAAAAATGTCCACTGTCCTATAAACAAAATAGCATTACACAGCTGAAACTTCTTGAGACAGCCTATCATCACCAACATTAAAAAACTGACATTTCCCTTTTAATGAACTCGCTATTACCTTGTCTCTGGGTGCGAGGCAACACACTGCAGAAGTGCCAGAGCATTGCACACTCTGTTAGACTGGTGAGCTGTAAGTGTAGGTGGGTTTATAGATGGATAGATGTTCACTATTTCCTAAGAGAAATAAATAAGACGAGGAAAGAAATCAGTTAAAAACAACACAAATAAAAACATACTATTTGCTATAGAAAAGAATGGGATATTGGGCATACCTGCAACAGGGCAGCAATAGTGCCACAGGAGTGCCAGAGCATTGGTGCCAGGTCTGGCACAGACTCGCGTTTCTTGCTTAGTTCCAGCAAAGCATTTTCTCTGGTCTCTGGACTGGACAACTCGTTGATCCATTGGTAGATCTTCTCTCGGTCTACCTGGGCCAGGGCTGTGACGTTAGTTACAGCCTGGAAAAGATGGGGAAATAAGCATAAATGCATCAGTCATCGCTATCTAGTTAAGCATTGGATACTGTACATCACACACACATTTTAAGAGCAAAACCAAGAACTACGGTTTTAGTTAGGCTTTTAATTGAACTTTATCTATTTATTCATACATTTTAGTCAGTTTCATTGCTTTACTAGATTTTCTGTAATTTTGTTCTGTTAATTACTTTACTAATTTTTACTATTCTTAATATTTATCTATTATTATTTGTTCTACTATTTAGAGCATTTTATTTATCTACTTTACCTATTATAAATATTATATTTGTCATTTTTGTCTTTTATCTAAAAGGTTTTTATCCTGCCTCTGGTGTTTCCTCCACTATGGTGGTGTTTCCTCAGTTCCTAGTTTTAAGTCTAGTTTTACTATTATTTTCATGCTTTAGGTTTGCTTTTTATTTTACCCATGTGCCTATGTAGTTGTGTGTGTGTGTGTGTGTGTGTGTGTGTGTGTGTTTGACTGATAGATTGATTGTATAACAAAAGACATTTCAGCAACTTTGCCTATACGTAATGAAGTTAGGTCTGTTACAACTAGACACATTCAGATAATTTAAATCAATGTTACAAAATATGATGTCTGATTTTGTGAGAGCAAACATGCGTTTACCTAGCTATCTAACACACAATATCAGTTTTCTACTTGGAGGCCCAACCAACGCAAACTGTACATGCAAGCATTGTTCAAAGCCAGAAACCTTTATTTTAAACTCTAGTGGAGATCCCTTAGTTTCTAAAAAATACCAAATATCAAGATGAATTTGGGGAAATATGAATAAAACGAGGTACACATATACATAAGCAGTCATGAAAATACAGAGACTTGGGTTCGAATATCTCACTCGGTGAAATCATTATACAGCTTCAAATATGAGTTGAGCCATGATGCGAAATTTGTGTGTAATGCTGATGGTAAATGTGATGGTTATAAAATCAAAGCAAAACAAACAAAGAATAAATGTATGTTAAAACGGTTGATACTTCACAATGATGTTAAACGGATGTTAAAAACTTACTGCTCCGGTCGCCAGCATTCTCTGAAGCTCTTTGAGTCTTTATGTAAACTTCTGTATCAGCTAAAGTGCTGCGTTGTGGCAAACTAATGTGGCTGCAATAAAACAAACTTGTCGTATCGAACAGAACGAGCAGCTAGCCCAAGCTAGCCCAAGCTAGCTGCTAGCGTTAAATGTCTTGACAAATGCACTCCGGTACGCGCGAACAGTACAAGCAACATAACTTCATTAAGAAAACGGGCTAAAGATTAAATAAAGGTTAATATTTTCATTTATTGATACCGACAACAGCCTCGGGAGGTAAAAACTGAACGCAATTCAGAGAATATGTGTCCAGGGGCGAGTTTTTGTTAGCAATGGCAGCAGCCTAGCTAAATACACATAATTGAGATATCGCGAGAATAAGATGGGAACGCGCTCTCGGTTATCATTTCCGTTGTAAATTTTCACATTCCCGCCATCATCGCGCAGTGTTGCGAGGCGTCGTGTGCGGGTCCACTGTCAACAACATACGTATCAGAGAGCAGTTGAATGCCGGCAAAACAAACTTTCTGCCCTCGGAGGACCTACGGACACGATACCGTAATTTAAAAGTTTCAAGACGGCCACATAAAATCGTCAGGTAAAGAGCTGCGGCGGTTACATCAAACTGTGTCACTGTTTTCATCACCAAATTACAATCAGGCAAATTAGCCAGTTAGCTAGTTCCCGCTAGCCCGCTAGCCGACTTGCTAATGTCGGCCTCCCCCATCCATTCAAGATGAGGGGACGACATCATCTACATCCCAGACACTCGGCTTGGCTGTAGTCTCACCCGTAGCTTATTCTTTGTAACTTTTCAGGTTTTTTTTGTCATTGTTCGTCTTGAGATAATAACATTGACGAAGCTAGAAGAGCGCAGGTCGTAGTGTGTCGTGCACCTCCGCACGTCTTTGCTGCCGCTGTACAGATTGGGCATTTGGCTAGTTCGGTGGCTAATGCAAAAGGCTACAGTGGCTCATTTCAGAACCGTTAGCGAACATGAGCGGCGTGAGTTTCTCCACTTTGTTTGTCAAAATTATGCTGCGACTCTATTGTCTTTGTGAAAGTGTGTCGTTTAACAGCATGTCTGTAATGTTTAGCTGTTGTGGTTAACTTGGAGTTTGTTATGACTTTCCACAAGCGCTCAGTAGTAAAGCGGTGTGAAAACGGGTTAGCTTAATGCGTTATTAATATTTCTAGCGGAGCAATTTTAACATCGCTAATAACACGCATTTTCTAATTAGAGTTTTCATAAGTCCTGTGGTATCAGTACTCATGATTTCTTTCAAATTGGTGTGGTTCATCATTGAGCTCGTTAGCTGACTGGAGCAAAGGCAGTAATAACGGTAATTTCGTCGTACATCTATGGTAAAAGCATGACAATTATAATCCACACTATGGTGACGAAACGTTGATGCTGTGTAATAAAAGGCACACTGTGATTATTGACAGATTTTTTTTTAATTTCCCCCTTGTTTAGGATTTGTTGACCACAAGTCCCAGCCTCCAAAGTGCACCAACTGGATAGTAAGCCATGTCAACCATAGTGCCCAAACTCTCCAGCGGTGGCGCTGTGAAGATCCGCTTTACCAGCCTGGACATGGGCACCACCAGATGGAGAGAAGGAACCTTTGAGATTTTGGAAAAGGACAACAAAGTCAACCTCTGTCTAAGATTTAACTGTGGCGGAGCATCCAAAACTTTCCAGGTATTGTTAATTTCGTTTGAGTTGTATTTATTGAATAATTGGTGCAAATGTTTAAACATCGCTGTGGATTCTGTAGTACCTTTTATTACATTTTCATAGTAACATTTTAAGTAACACCACTCCAATTTTTGGAAAACTAGTTCTCATTTGTAGATGTCATCAGCAATGGATTGCCCATAGAACAAGCAAGAAAATACCTAATTTTTCCTGTAATTGTACTTTAACACTGCCATTTTTTACTTTGTTAAATGAAATTGTTTCCACTGCACTTTTAACAGCAATATTATGAAATAGAAATTAAAAAAAAAAAAAGTTAGGAATACACCACAAAGACTGGATGCTCCACCTATGACTATTTTCTGCCAACACACACATTTGTAGTCTTGACAGTCATGAAAGATAAGTTATCATTTTCACTAAATGAAGGGAACTAAATATTTTTTTTAGTCCTGACAGTCATAAAGGAGTACATATTGAACAAAAAAAGGACAGCTCTGAATGTCTTGTAGACTGAAAGTAGATAACGATTAGGATCATGTAAGAGACCTTGCACATGATAGTTCTAGAACACAGAAAACCAAAACATGACATAAATTGTGTGGCTAAATTACGCTGCAATTTGCATAGACAAGCCAACGAAACAGCCTTTTACACTGTGTGATCATGGCAATCCTGTAGGTTAGTTGTATGTCATACTGTGTGAGATGAGAGATGAGTTGAGATGAGCCTACTTTGCACTTCGTGTCTGATAGTACAGGATCAGCTTCGAGGCATGTTACATTGTGAGTTGATGAGCTAAGTGCAGAAACAAGATAAACTGGATGCAGTGTTTCCCAAGTCAGAATTTATGTGTGTGTGTGTCTTTTTTATTGTCATTCTGTGCACCATCTCTGATAGCAGACGTTTTTGTGGTCGAGTTATTTTTTATCCCTCAGCAGCAGTTCGAATCGCTGCGTGGATAATTGATCAGTTGATCCAGTCAGAGCTGATCAGATTAATGGATGAGAGGAAAGGCAGATTGAGTGAATGCAAACTTTTACACCCAGTGCAATAAATGTTAAATTTCATTTTCATTGCACCTTGTGTTCAGCTGCTCTGTCTGCAGTGAATAACTGCATGGTATGGACAATATATTTCAATAGCATGAGATTATCTTTTTGTGGTGGCAGATGTTTTAATCAAGGCGGCCTGCCATAAATAAATGAATGTGTGGGAAAATCCTGTGGATGATAAATCACGGCAGACCAGAAGGTTTTTTTCTGCGACTTTTTATTTAATTTTTCTCACACTAAATGAACCATGCTTGAAATAATATTAATGCTAAAGTTGGTAACTTTTAAAATAGCTTTTTTTAAACAAGGCAATGCTGATCAAGTATGAATCAATATTCTGTCACTGTAGTACTAAATGTTACTGCACAGCCTATTTCTCACTCAAATATTTTCAGAAACCCGTTTTAGTGTACGGTTTAGCTGTAGAATGAGAAAGTTGAGAACATGAGAAGTCAGTGCTACTTACAGTATTGTACAGTAGTACAGTATAGTTTGAGCGAATTTCACGAGCTGTGACTGACAGCTGCAATACAGACTCCTCGGCACTGATTGGTTATTTTCTTTATTTGCGGCAATATCATTGGAAGAAATTTTTTACCAGATCATAAGTCAAGTACAATTTTTTCACATCAATTGTGACTCTCAAGTTATCTATAGTTTGCTCAACAACCATAATGTGTGTCCTCATCTTTAGAGTAAAGCAATGCTTAAAAACCGCTGGAGACGTGAAAAATGACTTTCGAAAACCTACCTCAACACATATATGTAAAAATTCATGACATCCATCTCCGTAATTAAGCAGTCCTGCATGTTGATTCTCCACATTGTCTGCAATGACCTAACTAAGCCAGACATATTAAATGTACCGGCAGGAATACTGCTGGAATAATGTTGTGTCACCTGCATTTACATCAATGTGTTTTACTTCTGAGTGCAAGTCTCATCATAGGCCTTCTTATTTACTTCCATTTATTTTATCTTATTTGTAATGACAATACACATCATTAAACATTTCTGTAAATTAACCAGTGCCAGTTGGCTAATTTTTAATTGTAGCTCTTTGGCAAGATGTTTTAAAAGGTCTTGCAACACTGTCACAACTAAGACTCTTTATTATGCTGTCTTTCTTTTTTTTTCTTTTTTTTAAACACAGAACAAACAATGCTGGTATAATGTCGATCCATTGTGCAATTTTTAGCTAGCATGTTGGTGTGCCAGATGCAAAAGAGGCATAATGGCCATGATGTGTAAAACAGCAGCGTCAGCATTTAGTGTGACATAAAATACATATGTCAAGCATCACTCTCTAAACAGAAACAGTGGCATAGCATGATAAAGCTATCATTAATCGTCCTTGTTAAATGCTTGCTGATCTCGTCTTCTGCTCAGATGTTAATGAGCTCCTGAATCTTATATTCTACCCAGTTTGCGGGCATTTGCTGCTGTTTTTCTTCCTTGTTAGGCGGCATACATAACACACCCTTAATACGTCACACCTGTCTTGTCTTGAAAGCTATTATTTTTTTATTTACACAGCAGTTTAGCACTGTTACTATCTCTGCTGCTGGCAAACAGGCAGAATAATCCATTCTGTGTTTAAAAGTTTTTTTGCAGAATGACAGGGGGGAATGAAAGCAACATACCAGCCTTGATCAGGCTTTGCGTGATGTGAAAGGGCAATGCATCATTTTAAGAAGAAAAAAATCCTGATGTTTTGGTGCTGTAGGGCACCTAAAAATTGACTGTGATAACCCGAGTTTGGGTCTGACTCTGGCTCCTTTCAACTAATATCATTAGCACAGGTAGGCCAGGCACAATATCTGGTTTGCAAGCCACAAAACCATCAAAAAATGAAGAGAATCTGAAAAGACTGCATCAGAGTCCATGGAGCGCAGCTGCATAGTCATCGGACCCTTGTCAGAGCTGGCTGATGCTACTTTATTTTTGGCCAGTCTATGTTTGTTAGCAAAAGGCCAATTAAGTAGGAAATTGGTAAGTAATTAGTGCACAATTAAATTTGACCTGAATGACTTGAACCATAACACCAATCAGCTGCAGTTGTAATTATTTATTAAAAAAAACATACAAAAGAAATATCTAAAACTACAATCAAGGAATTAATTTGATGAATGTGTATTTTTTTTTCTTGTCCTCAGCTGAACCAGAACGTGAAGAACATCAACCAGAGTTTGAACCGAATCATTCTGTATTTGAAGGACAGCAGTGTCATCACCTTGGACAAGGTGCCCACGTCTGTGGCTCAGAAGACTAAAGAATACCTGGAAAAGCTGAAGTTGGGAAAACCAGGTAATCACTCCTCTGTTCAGTAGAACCAGAAAAGCTTTGATGGTTCACAGCACGATGGAAACCGAATGACTGTGATTCTTATTTGTGATGTTTGACTGATTTTGTTTTTTCTGATTTTGTCCATACAAAATCATTGTTTTTAACTACAGCTTTGCTTTAGTTGTATTTTCCAAGGTAATGCTGAGTTGTAACTGAGACTTAAAGGAGTATTTCTTATACATCACCAAATCAATATTTTCTTTGTTTTCATAAAAAAAAAAAAAATACCAATACAGCAGGCCTCAACTTGTTGGTGCAAATAAATTGCAGTTGTAATACACTCTTCATTACAGCTTTTCTGGGTAGCTACATGTTATTCTATTTTAATATATGATGATGTTTTGCAAAAGAGATAATCATAACCCCCAACTTTATACTGAGTTCTTATTCATTACTTATTTTGCAGTTTTAAAATCCCACGGAAGTGCAAACCTCAGTGTGCTCGGGAACCGCTCTGTGAAAAATGAGACCAATCCGTCAGGAGAGAGACAAGTGAGTGAGAACATGCAACTGCATTTTTAAGTTTTCGTTCAGACAAGCATACGCTTACATTTGGCTCAAATATCCAGATTCCTAACATCTTCCAGACAACACCGAGGCGGCAGAGTGCAGAAGGCAGAGAGGACACAACACCCCGAAAGCCTCTGGGCAGCCCGAGCAGAGCAGCCTCCACTCCAACTCGCACTGGACTCTCTGAAAATAGGTATGATGGAAATTCACATTGCTCTAACTATGCATGTTATGTCATGTAAACTGTTTGATCATTTTAAAACACAACTTGAGGTGATGATTCTCTGCATA